>NC_067118.1:5631894-5867047 GCF_021347895.1 Acanthochromis polyacanthus
TGGACTCGCATTGGGTCCCGGCTCCGGTTCCCTCCGGCCGGCCTCCGGTGGCGGCCTGCCCCGGTGTTGGGCTGGTTGCCGTCCCTTCGGCGGGGCGCTCTGCCCCTGTGTCTGGCTTCCCGGCTGCTTGGGGCCGTCGTCCCCCCCTGGGGGTGGGGGGTGGGTGGGGTGTGGGTGGGTGGGGTGGGGGTGTGGGGGTTTGGTGAGGGCTGGGGCGGGCGGGGTTGGGGTTTGGGTGGCGGGTGGGTCCGCTTGCCCCGGGCTGCCTGGGTCGGCTCTGGCGTGCTGGGGGTGTCGGTAGCTGCGCCCTCTTGTCTTCGGGGTCCGTGTGGTACATGGTGGCCCCGGTTGCTCTCTGGGGGCGCTGCCCCGTGGCTCCTCGGCCTGTGGGGGGGTGCCCTGTCGGCTTGGCACTGCACTGCTGTGATGGCTGTTCTGGGCTTCGGGGTCTTTCACACTTGCATGTGCATGTTTGCTCAGGTACCACCAGCTCCTGTCGAGTTCCGCTGTTGAGCAGTGATGGGACCCGCCTGAATGTGCTGAGACTCTCTCCAGAGTCTAATCTCAAACTAAACCCTCTCTCCTTTTCTCTAGTATCTTCCTCTAGTATCATCTGGCCTATTCCACTCTATACTAACATGACACCCACAACTATGGTGTTTAGTACTGTCTGGCTAATTATTCTTTCATTTATTTATTTATTTATTGTTTGTTTGGTTTTCTGTTCTCTTGTGTATGTGTTTGCTTGTTTGTCTTATTGATGGGTAATTATTAGTTGGGAATAGCACAACACCTGATATTCTTCAGATGTAATAGCATTGCTTGCTAGACCCTGTCCCTGTCCATCCCCTCTCGTCCTGTCCACCCCTTTGTTTCCCCTCACATCACCACTGAGGTGTAGCACTGCCCTCCCTGGCTCTTAAACAGGGTAATGTAATAAAAAGTGTCAGCTTAGCTTTCAGGGAGGGCTGGTGATGGTCACACGCATGCACCAAATAATAAGATATTTGGCTGCAAGACTAAAATATGCATTAATCTCATAGTGTTGACACCCCTTTCATGGAGTTAAACAATGAGAATAAATGCAGACAAAAAAGAGAAAGAAAAAAAGAAAAAAAAAAAAAATACACCTCCTCCAATCTAAAAAAAAGGGTGGGGTGGGGTGGGGTTAGCATGTACTAAAATTATGAAAAGAGGGAAACATGACATTAAAATATGTAAACTTACTAAATTTTGCATATTTTACTGTCATTTTCGTATCTTTTTGCATTGTTCTGTATCATTTTAGCATCTTTTAATGTATTTTTGCATCTTTCTGTGCCATTTTTCTTTGTCTATGTCATTCTAACTGCGTCATACTGACAGAAGGCATTTCTGCAATTGACGTACAAAACACTTGTGCTGAGGAATGTGTGTGATTTCTGTTCATTTAAAGGAGAGAAAGAAGCAACAGTGTGTGTCACTAATGAAGACTTTGAACAAAGAGAGAAAAACGCTGGTAATCATCAAAGTAGAGGAATGAAAGAGAGCAGGACAGTATGAAAGGAAGAAAGACGAAAAGGAAGGTTTGGATGTAAAGACGCCACAAACACAACGTTTTATTATCAGACTGGAGGTGAAGAAACAGAACAGAAGGACTGAGAGGAGGACGAGGGAGTAATGAGATGGCAGGAAAAAGCCCAATCTGCCTTAACGGAGGGCTTAACCTCTCTCTGACTCGTCCCCATGCAGATTCATCTCTGTCTGCTTCCCTCTCCGGGGCTTTAACTGACGATGGATGGAGGTTAAAAAGAGGAGAAAAGACGAGCTTCACAGGAGAATCTGCAGGCCTGGTTTATGATTATAGACACAGACAAAGATGTGTTCACTCTGCAAGCTCCAAGCAGCACTTTCCGTCTCGTTTCTCTAGACTGTGGTTCATTTTTCACCACAATCTAAAATCCTGCAGCTCTATGGAAACAGAACAACATGAAGAAAGAGAGAGAACGCAGAGATGTCTTCTGTCAGGATGACGCAGAACATAAATAGCACTAAAAGATGCAAACATGACAAAAAAATGACACAAAAAGATGCCAAAACGGCACAAAAAGGCGCAAAAAGACAAGAAAAAAACTAAAAGGCACAAAAATGACAGTGCAAAATCAAAAAATGCCTTAAATAGAAGCAAAAATGACAATAAAAGATGCAAAAGTGACACTAAAAGATACAAAAAAAGCACTAAAAGGTGCAAAAATGACAATAAACATCAAAAAATGTCCCCCAAAGATGCAGAAATGACACAAAAAGACACAAAAGGATAGAAAAAAAGAAGTAAAAGGTGCAAAAACGACAGTGAAAGAGCTAAAAATGGCATAAAAAGATGCAAAAATGACACTAAAGGGCACGAAAGTGACATAAAAAGACATAAAAGTGACACAAAGAGAAATAAAAGTGACACAAAGAGATGCAAAAATGACAAAAATGGCACAAAAAGACACAAGAAAAGAACTAAAAGGCACAAAAATGACACTAACAAAAAACGCCTCTAAAAGATGGAACGGTGACATTAAAACGTGCAAATATGACACTAAAAGATGCAGAAATGACACAAAAAGATGGAAAAATGACACTGAAAAAAACAAAAAAATGCCCTAAAAAGATGGAAAAAAGACTAAAAGATGCAAAAGTGACACTAAAAGATACAAAAAAGCACTAAAAGGCTCAAAACTGACAATGAAAATCAAAAAATGCCCCCAAAAGATGCAAAAATGACACAAAAACATGCAGAAATGACACTAAAGCACACACAACTTCACCTAAAAGATGCAGAAATCAAACTAAAAAGAAGAAAACTTCCTGCTCTCTTTCATTCCCCTACTTTGATGATTACGAGCTTTTTTCTCTCTTTGTTCTAAGTCTTCATTAGTGACACACTCACACACTGTTGCTTCTTTCTCTCCTTTAAGCGAACACAAATCACACACACGCCTCAGCAGAAGTGTTTTGTCCGTCAATTGCAGACTTGTCTCGTCTTCGCTTCTCCACAAAACGCCGGGGAACAAAGCAGAGTTGAGAGGGAGGACGAGGTGAAAGAGAGGCAGACGGACGGACACGCAGGAAAACAAGGCAGAATGAGAATGTCAGATGTGATGTTATTGTCTCAACGTCAGGATTTACAATCTGCTGGCAGCCTGACTGACAGGAGGGGAGGAACGCCGAGCTGTTTAAGAGACCAAACAATGAAGCTGAACCTCCGCTGAGACTGGAAAGTCCTCCACAAGCTGCTGCTTCAGCTCCACTAACGCTGCTGAACATGTGGATCCTGATGGAGTGAGGTTTGAGTGAATATCTGCAGAAATATGGACCCTCACATCACTAAAAATCCCTACAAATCTCAGAATTTTACACCCATTTTTGTTAAAATAAGGGATTTGTCAAACTGTGACCAGACCGTTTGCTCCGAACCACAAACATCACAAATCTACCAGTTTCTGCACAAATACCTCACTGATATTTGATTGTATGTGAACTAAACGTCTCTTAATAAACTGGTAAACTGCTGCAGGAGAAATGAATGGAACAGCATTCTGCACTGGAACATCTAACAAAATAATATGAAAAAAATAAATAAAATCTACAGATACATGTTAAAAGAAACCCTGAATAATAATAATAATAATAATAATAATACAAATAATAATAAAAATAATAATTGCAATAATTGTCATTATCTATATAAAATAAAAAATATTAATATAAAATATTAATAATTATTGTTACATATTGAATAATATTACTACTAATAAGAATTTGTTATTATTACCACTAATATAAAAAATAAACTATTATTATTATATGAATATTATAACTACTACTTCTACAATGAGTACTACTACTATAATAATACTATTATACAATTCTACTACTAATAATAACATTCATTTTTATTATTATCATATGATAGATATAAAAACATAAAATGAAAAATAAAAATGAAAAATATAATTTTTTATTATTTAAACTGGACACTCCAACATCAGAAAAAATTCATCACTTAATCTCTAAAAAAAATTTAAATACTATAAAATTAAATATCTTTGTTATAAATACTACTACAAATAATAATAATAATAGCGGTTGTGAATGCTATTATTATTACTAATAATAATAATAATAATAACAATAATAATTAAATTATAATTGTTAATGCTATTATTATTACTACTACTAATAATAATAATAACAATAATAATTAAATTATAATTGTTATTGTTATTATTATTATTATTATTATTATTAATAGTATAACTAATAATTATAAAGTTACTTAGGAATTAGTCTTTCAGAATCAGAGGTACATCTAACTGCGAAAAACAACCCAAAAAAAAAGAATATATATATATATATATATATATATATGTCATGGTAGAGACTGTGATTTGGTAGAATTGGAGTCTCTTCCAGTAGAGATTGCGATTGTAATCTCTACCAGTAGAAACTCCAGTCCTACCAGTAGAGATGGAACTTTAAATCTGACCCCTGACCCTAACCTTAAAAGTCTAACCTTAGCCCTGACAAATCTCTACTGGTAGGATTGGAGTTTCTACTGGTAGAGATTGCGATCGCAGTCTCTACTGGTAGAAAGTCTCTACCCTGACATATATATATACTCTGGCGCCTGGGCACCAAAAATAATTACTAATAATTTTTCGTTACGAGAAAAATAGAAAAATCTATCGTGAAAACACAACATAAATACATAAAATATTTGTTTTCTAGCCTTACTTTTGCACCACGTGTGTTTTTACAGCTCTTTAATGTTTACTGAAGGATATTTACATGAAAATAAACAATGAATTATGTTGAAATACAAACGATCAGACTTACGATTGTAAAAAAGCCATTTCATGTTAAAAATAGTCAAAATATCAGAATTTACTTTTAATTTAATGATAGAATCTATGACGTAGTCCACAAATATAAAATTACATTTGATTAAATTAAATTTGATTTAATGAATGTTTAAAGATGTTTTTTAAGTTTGTAAATGTGAGCTCAGAGAACAGGAGAGAAGCCAACAGATGGAAAAAGTGTTTGCTTTTCTGCATCAACCATCTTTAAACCTGCAGCTCCGACAAACAAACCCAGTCTTAAACCACACACTGCCTCAGATACTCGGCTGTTTTTGATCACATCCAGTTTTCTCCACAGAGTTATTTCTAAGAAACGTTCTTCCTTCTTCACGCTGCAGAGATTAAAGTTGATCTTTTCATTCTAAAGGCACTGATCTGATATTATTCATGATACAAGAGTCCACTGAGGAGGAAACTATAAATTATTACTGACCCATAAGCAAAAACAGAAGAGTTTAAAAGTTCATCATAAATATCCCCCAAAAACTTCTGAGAGCTCATGAATCCAGCCTTAAAGGCTCTGAAGAGGATTTTCTTCACCTTCTGGACGACTGACAGGTTCAAATAAAAGTAGTTTGTCAAATAAATGCAACAAACTCGTGTCCTTATTTAACCGTGAGCTGAAAGAACAATGATTTACATGATACCAGGCATGAAGATATAATCAATAAAATGTGGTTTTATAATCCTCTAAAAACGACACTTTTCTTTACGCTGAAGGCCCACATGTCGAGTCCAGAGAGATTTATCTGTGATTGATTAATTATCCTAGTTGAAAGAACTGAAAAAATTCACATTGTTTATGCTGTTGCCTTCAATATCTTTTAATTTGTTTGTTGATTTTCAGTTTATCTGACATCACAGAGAGCCTTTTCCTCCTAGGAAACACTGTGGACTTTTTAAAATATATTTTTTTTATTATTGTAAATTTATTGAACAATTTACTGATACTTTACTGACTAAACTTGTAAAATTCCAAAAAAAAGAGTACGCAGTTACATTCTAACCATGAAAACGAACAAAAACATTTATTTAAAGCAGCAATAACATAATTTTACAGACATGTGTCGTTATTAGAAAGAAAAATCTGGTGTCATGTTCCAGATGCTTGTTGATGATTTGCTTCAGACTACAGCAGAAAACAGAGAATTTAACATTTTTTCACTGGAAAAAAAAAGTGTCTAAAATGATGAGTCATGGTGTAACTCCTCTCAAAATAAATGCAATCTGTTTTTTTTGCACTAAACTTAACAGCTGAGAGGAAAAGTCAGAGGATCAACGGTGAAGTTTACCTTCTGATTTCTGCAGAACATTTGATGCTTGATTCCCGTTAGCAGCGTTTCTAAATCTACAGCTTCCTCTCTTTGTCAGAGACCTTCATATTTACTACCGGACTTTCCACCTGCAGCCTTGAAACCTACAAATCTACAACTCAAACACATTCAGCTGATTCATTTCCTCCGCAGACCGAGGTCATCTCAACTAGAGCTCCGTTGATGTGCAGAAAAGCAGACCAGCTGTTGCTCCGCTACGACGTCGTCTGGAGTCGAGCTGCTGCCGTTGCTTCAAGTTTTATTTGGGGAACACGAGCTTCTGTGGTCGAACAGAAAGCTCAGAGTTCTGCAGAGTCCAGTCTGCTGCTCTATCAAACTACGAGGAGGACAGAAACGATGAGCGTTCAGCCAGAAAATACAAAAACGGTGGAGACGACGTGAAGAGTTCAGCTGCTGTCTGAGAACAACAAGACTGGAGCTTTTGTTCCAGTTCTGCTGCACTTAAAAAGATCAAATAGGGTGATTTTTACCTATTAAGGCAAAAATTAGATTTTAAAATGTACTAAAATTTACAAAGCCTGCACTGACGCTTTAAAGTAGCTAAATGTTCTTGGTAGGTCTCGTCTCTATTATGGAGTGTAGAACGGTCTGCTGCACCTCACCCTCATTCTGCTGTAACAAGTGACTGGTTTAAAAGAAACATAATCCACTTTGGTGATGATAGCCCTTTAAGCTGCAGTCAATTCCAGCCATTTTCAGTTCAAAAAAATCGCTAATATTTTATTTGTAAATAAAAATATGACGAGAAATACAGGGAATATTGGACGCGCATCGCGAGGTGCATTTCCTTGAAAACGACCGATTCGTGGATTTTATACCGACTTCAAGACATGTTTTGGACAAAATAGTTTACTGGCTTGTGTCGTCTGGATGTCCAAGGTTGGATTATGGCCGTTTTTTGGGGAATATTTTCATCCGTGTGTAATAATGAACCCAGAAATGTGAGTCGCGCTGTGTGCGTTGAAGCCGTGTATAGAGAACGGATGGATGGATATTCGTTGTTTGTCGGACAAATGTGTTTTTCTCACCCGCTGTGGTAATCACATCTGAAAGTGGTTTATACCGGCGGATTCATGAGAATCTAAGCTTTCCATGGGTGTATAGTGTTTGTATAATCACGTTTGCAGTTTCAGACATTTAAGGAAATGCTTATGCAGATCTCAAAGTGTTCGGAACACTGAAGCGCAAGGGGTTAAACTGAGGATGCTTCTGTAAAACAGTGATACTGAAACTAGTTTTACGTGCAGAGATGAAAAGTTTCCTGCAAAAGACTCAATAAAAGACATCTCTCAACATTTACTGATAACACTGGTGAACACTCATTTTGTTGCATTTAAAAAAGACTTTTCTATAGTCAGTTTGAGTGTGCTGATTTCTAATCTGAAGTCAGTTTCTGTCTGCAAGCTACAGATTTTATGCAATTAGACATTATTATTTATTGTTTAATGTAAAAGAACACACTTCAGACTGTGTTTTGAACTGTCTAAAAAGAGTCTCCACTCAGCAGGACTACAGTAAGGTACACCAGTTCTTTGAGAAGCCCTGGATGTCATGGCAGCAAACAAACTGTCTGTCTTCTGAAAAGAAGGTCACAAAAAGCTGCTCACGCTTTCTGAAATATGATACTTTAACAGAGTGATCAACAAGATTTCTGCCTTGTAATCTTGATGCCAAAAGCTCTGCTGTTTCCTTTGAAAGACCTAAATCCCACACTAAATCATTGAGTTCAGCCTGGGGAAGAGGTTTACGCAGGTTCACATTTGTACAATGTCATTAACCTCAAATTGCATACAAACTAGAGCTTGTAGAGAAAAACTAATTTCAGATTTGAAATCAGCGCCTAAAACTCCTTCAGAATCAGTTAAAATATCCAATGCAACTCAAAGTTACTGAAGAAGTGTTCCCCTGTGTAATAGATAAAGGGTTTTTCTTTTTAAAATCATCAGCTTCCTTCTGCTCGACCGTCTCTGGTTTGTTTCAAACTTTGTCCTAAACTATTTAAAAGTTTAAAATGCTATCTGTCAGATTTTAGCTGAACATATCAGGTGTTTTCCAAGACAAAAACGTGATCAGTTTATTTTTGTTAATGAGCTTAAAGACGTTTCATGATGGCTTTTATTTCGTATTTCCACTCACACGTGACAGATTATTTGATCTGCTCGTCTGATGTTACAGATTCTGAATCAACGACATGATGTGAAACAAGTGAAAACTTCAGGTTTCTATCCTGAATAGTTCCTGAGATAATGTTGTTCAAACAGAATCTATTTTAGGAAAAATGACTTTTTACTTGTCTTTCAACTGTGACACCTGGATGGATGTAAAAGTGATCTGTTGCAGTTTTTAACACGACTCAAATGTGTTTTTAATCAAAAATTGGTCAATTACATTACTGTTTTCTTTAAAAAAAATACACAAAGATTTCTCAAAATTAGTCCAAAATGGCTCAAAAATATTCAGAATGAGTCTAAGGATTGTTGAAAATTACATGAAAGTCATCCTGAATTACTTAGATTTGTCCAAAATGACTCAAACTGTGTAGAATCTGATGATTTGAGATGACAACAGGTGAAGCCTTCCTTTACTTTAACTCTACAAGAAGCTCAGCTTCAGACAAGCTGCTCACAGTTTGATGCAGAACTTTATTAAACTGAAGCTTTGGTTAAGTCGAGTAAAGAATCACAGAACTGAGAGGTGGTGTCGGGGATTTTCAGAGGGGCTTTAAGCTGTTTTGGTTCTGGTTCTGATAGGAGGCTGAGCTAAACTAAGACTTTTCTAGTGCTGTTAGTGACGATGAAACAAAGCTTTGTCCTGCCAACTGTCATCATCTACCTTTGCTAGCTCGCTGCAGACAATCAGCCATGGTTGGAATATGACACTTTTTACTAAACGTGCAAGAACGTCCTCGTCAACGTATTTGGTGGAGATCCTTACAACTATTTCTAAAAGAAGTTTAGTATTTTTGCTTTGTGCATGATCCAAATCTGCAGCAATTCTTGTCATTTTCAGCATGCAGGTTGTTCTGAAACATACAAAAAGCTACAGAAGCTCATAAATTAGCGTCCAGTGGCAGGTTTATATGTTCATCCTGCATACAGTGAATCAGATCAGTAGACAGAATCAGATCACACTGTTACTGAAGACAGTAACAGTGTGAGAACCAAGTGAAGCCGGAGCTAAATGCTAGACTCTTTCAGTGCTGTTGGTGATGATTAAACAAAGCTTTATCATCTCAGATGTCATCATCTACCTTTGCTAGCTCGCTGCAGACAATCAGTCATGGTTGGAATGCAAAACTTTTTTTTTTAAACACATAAGAATGCCTTTGTAAACATATCTGGAGATCCTTACAACTATTTGTAAATGAAGTTTAGTATGTTTGCTTTGTGCATGATCCAAATCTGCAGGAAGTCCTGCATGCAGGTTGCAGTAGAGGGATTTTGAAACATGCAAAAAGCTGAAAATGAGGAGAAATGTCCCTGAAATTAGCATCCAGTGGCAGGTTTATGTCTTTAGCCACGTCCCATTTTAATAAAGAAGCTCCAAAGTCTCACCTGAAGACAGGTGTAGCTGCTGTAACAGCCCAGCATGATAATAATAATGACTGTTATGGGGTTAAAACCAAAGCCAGTAGTTGCTCCAGAGTATTAATAATTAGCATATTCTTGGAATTAATCATAAATCTGTCGCTGTAGGATTATAGGAACAGACCACATGCAAGAACGTCCCTGTAAACATATTCCTTTAGATTTTTACAACCACTGGAAAAGTAATGCAGCGTGCTTTGCTTTCTGCATGATCTAAATCTGCAGCAAATCTTGTAATTTTCAGTGTGCAGGTTGCTGAAGGGGGATTTTGAAATATGCAAAAAACTACAAATGTGGAGAAATGTGCCTGAAATTAGCGTCCAGTGGCAGATTTGTACGTTCATCCTGCATCCAGTGAATCAGACTATGTGAGGACGGTAACAGTGTGAGAACCAAGTGCAGCCTGAGCTAAACTTCCCGCTTTAATAAACAAACTCTCATCTGAAGGCGAGACGGGATTAGCGAAAACATGAAACTGCATCACTTCCCGGAAGCAAAACGGTTTCCAGCCCCAGAGTCTGACGGCATCAAACGCTCACACAGCGAATTACTGCTGCGATTAGAGCGGCACACAGAATTATCTCTGAAATCACCACTTCCAAACCCCGAAAAACGCTCCCCGGTCTCGGTCCGGGGAGACAAAAGGTCCTCGCATGGGGAGGACTTTCCTGTGAAACACACACAGAGGAAAATCCAGAGAGACAGATCAGAGAGTGTACGAGTTCAGAGAGAAAACTAGAATCCACAGCGATGCGACCGCTCCTCTGGGCTTCTGCAGAAAGTTCACACACTCGAGGAGAACGTGTCTGAATGTGTTTGTATGAACCAGAGGAGAAGAAGAAGAGTGTGTGTGTGTGTGTGTGTGTGTGTGTGTGTGTGTGTGTGTGTGTGTGTGTGTGTGTGTGTGTGCACCTGCAGGCTACACGCTAATAACATGCACCACTGAAGCGCACACGGAGATAAACTAACAAACCCTGTGCAGGCCTGAGTCCATGTTCTGTCCCAGATATTTATCTCCACGTATATCTCCATGTCAGTCCGTCTATCAGCAGAGAGAGGTGTTTAACCGGCACTCAGATCAGGAAAATAACGTGCATTTATTAACCCAAAAAAACCAGAAACAAGCTGGAGAATATCCGGAGGCCGTGAACGCATCAGTAACCCGGTGATGACACGAAGAGTTTGGATGATATCTGAGAACAATTACCAGGACTGAGGCTTCACAAAAGAGGGATTTAGGTTTCAAATTGCAGTTTTTCCTTGGTCCTTCCAGTCCTTCTGCATTTAAAAAGAGGAAATATGATGATTTTTACAGATTTTAAGGGAAAAATTTGATTTGAAAATGTACCTAAGCATAAGAAGCCTGCATTGATGCAATAAAGTAGCTAAACGGTCTTGGTAGGTCTGGTCTCTGGTGTATTCTGGAGTGTAGAATGGTCTGCAGCACCTCACTGTCATTCTGCTGTAACAAGTCATTGGTTTAAAAGAAAGATAATCCACTTTGGTGAAGTTAAAATTAGGACACTTTGACTGGGTTTCAGTAACTCAGTGATGACATGAAGAGTTTAGCTGCTATCTGAGAATAATTATCAGGATTAAGGCTTTCTTTCCACTACTTCTGCATTTAAAAAGAGGAAATATGGGGATTTTTACTTAATTTAAGGCAAAAATTAGATTTTAGAATGTACTGAAGCATACGAAGCCTGTCTTGGTGCAAGAAAGTAGCGACGTGTTCTTGGTAGGTCTGGTCTCTGGTGTATTCTGGAGTGTAGAATGGTCTGCTGAGCCTCACTCTCATTCTCATTGGTGCAGCAGAAACATAATCCAACCCAAAGAAACAAGCTGGAGAATGTCCGGAGGCCCTGAACGCATCACTAAGTAAGAGTTTAGCTGCTATGTGAGCACGATTATCGGTCCGGTTAAGCGATCTAAAACTGGTTTGTTCCTCCTCAGACTGGTTTTCCATTCAGGCTGGTGGAATAAACAAACCGGGAAGCAGCAGCCGGAGGGCTGACAGAGAAAAACCAACAGCAGCTTCATCGACTGCCACAACATGTTTACGTTGGTGCTACAGCCGGAGGACTGATGACTCGGATCGGTCCAAGGAAAAAACACAGGAGTCTGAGGAGGGACGAGTTGGAGACGCTGAGTGGATAAACACTGGAATAAAAGACTAATTATTACTTATCTGTTCGGGAATTAGAAGCATTTCAAGCAAAAAAAATGTTTTATGATGTTTAAATCTGCTGCCTTTCTTTGTTAAATATGATAATAAACTGAATCTTTGGGGGTTTGAAGGCAAAACAAGACATTTAACGAATGAATTCAAGAACTTAAAATGTTTTTTTTCCACTTATAAATAACATTTCATTGACTAAACGCAGGCCTAATGCCAACCTGTTTACAAGGATTATTTTGGTGTAAATGGTGAAGTTCAATATGAAGTGGTACACTGTAAAAAAAAGTTACAAATTCTGTAAAAAAATGTAAAAAGAAAATAACAAATATACAGTAAATAAAATATTTTTTAGAAGCTAATTTAACATTCACAGCAAAAGCGTTTGATGTTACAAACACATTATTAACATGTAAAGTACAATCCTAAGTACAAATCTAAGTAAAATAACTTAAAAATAATCAATCAATTAAAAACGTAGAATATTTTCATTTAAAATGCAGTGTCTCTTTGTGATAAAGACAAATGTCTGCGATATAGTGATATCATTAATGGTTTAAATACAATAACAGTTAAAAAAAGTAAAACAACAAATCCTCATTTGCAATAACACAAAGTTCTGACATATATTTTTTAGTTTTGACCTGATTTTTAAAAATTTTAACAGTAAACATGTAAATTTATCATTTTTTTCCTGTGATTTTACTCCATAGTATAAAGAATTGAGAACAGTTTAACAATTAAAATGAATAAAATTGAGTAACATAACAGTTTTAGCTGTTTTTTTTTTAAAAAAAGTATCTTAAAAATAGGGACACTTATCTGGAAAATAGTGATATTGTTTCTGATTTAAATACAATAATGGTCACACATCGCAGTAAATAAATACATGAATAAACGTAAAAACACAGATTTTTGTTGTGGACATAAACTTTGTACATTTGTTTTTATTGTAATAAATACAGTAAAAAAATGTTCTTTTTAGTTCTTTTTATAATTAGCATTTAAACATTTTTTCTATATTTTCACATGTTATTATGTGTAATTGATTTATCATTTCTCAAAGTCCAATATACATGATTTTTCTTTCAAATATCTGTAAAATGTTATTCTTCTACATGAAATACAGTAAAAAATAGCTGCAAGAACATATAAATTAACATTTTTTTCTGCAATTTTACTAGATAGCTGAAATTTAAGAAAGTAGAGAAAGTCTGTGAAATGCTTGAGAAATTACAATTAAAAACCGCTGAAGAAGTGACATTTCTAACAGTATTTAGAGCTGCTGCTTGTTTTGAAGCATCAGTCGAGGTTTTATCCAGCATGAGCCGAGTTTGTGGTGAATTTAAAGAAGGATTTTTATGACTAGGTAGATCTAGATATATTTTATTTTTAGTTCAACAGCTTTTCAAAAAGAAAAGCCCAAATAGAATCGAAAAAACAGCGGCCCCGTCTGGATATTTTCGCATTTAACCTCCACTGAGTGACCTTCTGGTTTGAACCGACGTCAACTTCAGAAATCCTCCAGTCTGCTGCAGAAACGCTAAACCATCTGTCAGCGGATAAAGATCTCATTCAGACGGCAGATATTCTGACGGAGCAGTTAATTTAGAGCAAAGGGCTGTAAAACAAGATGAACTTTCACGTTCCCTGAGGAGGATCTGGGTCGTTACTGCAGAAGACGCTGACGAGGATATTTATACTCCAACGCCGCTGTTGATCCAGTCAGGAGTCAGAAAAATGTGGATTTTACACGAGATGAACCGACTTTATCTCCCAAAAACTGATGCTTCTATAAAGCTGCATTCTCACCTACAGTAAGAAGCCAAGTTTACCTTCATACTGTGAATATTTCAAGAGCTCCAGGTCCTTGAAGAACAAATTTAACATATTTTAATGGACTTCTCCCATCATTCCATCTGAGTTCTGGTAAAAACTGACACCACATCAGTTTTACATCCATCCAGGAGTCACAGTCTGAACTCTAAACCTGGTTTCTGCTTCAGAAGGAGACAAAAAAAGAGACTCAAAACTACAGAGAGGAGACAAAAATTTCTGAAAGAGGCATAAAACAATGTGAGCAAGACAAAAAAAAGGACAAAAATGAGGTGAAATTCTGACGAAAATCACCTTAAAATGTCCAAAATGTAACTCTAAACCTTTACTTTTTGACTAAATCACTTTATTCTACATGTCTCATTGAAAAAATTGTCTAAAATAACACCTTCAGTGATTGTGCTGCAACCAGCAGTGATGTGACAAAAATTCAGGAACTTTTCGTCTTAAATGGGTTGAACTGCAGGCAGTGTTCACACAGTAAAACATGCAGAGAAGACATTCTGCTATTAGTGACACCTGCTGAGACTTGGAAAATGTTAATTCCAGTTTTTTAACAATCTTATAAAATAAATAACTAAAACTTTTCAATTTTTATACAATATTAAAGTCATTTTCCTGCCATTAATTAAACTTAAAGGCACTAAACTCATCTCTGGTCATTACATATTTAGACATATTTTTCTGCCTTAAACGTCCAAACTTGAACTCAAAGCCTTTACTTTTCAACTAAAATGTCTTTATTCCACATCTCATTGAAAAATTTGTTAAAAATAAACAGTTTGCCCTAACCAGATTCTGTAAAAAACCAAAAAATCTGCAGTCTTTGGTAAAACCAAGAAGCCTTCATTGACTCAGCTGCAACAAACAGTGACAAGAGAAAAATTCAGGAACTTTTTGGCCTAAATGGGTTGAACTGCAGCCAGTATATGTTTTTCTACTATTAATGACACCTGTTGAGACCTGGAAAATGTTGATTCCAGTTTCATTTTTACATATGTATAAAATAAATAACCTAAATATCTACTTTTGCACATTTTAAACACCGCTGTCTGGCATTCATTAAACCTAAAGGTATTAAACTCACAAAAAATATATATTTAAACATATTTTTCTGACTTAAAACGACCAAAATGTACCTCCAAACCTTTACCTCCTCTAGAATTTAACATGATTTGCTATTTATGTTGAGAACATGTAGAACTCTGGTGGTCTAAATCCTTATTTTTGAGGCCCATCGATACTCAGTCGGGGCGTTTTCTGCTTATTTCACTCATGATGTGTCGTCTAGCATGTAAAAAAAACAGCATATGGACACGCTACCAAAGAGTCAATAAGGTTCGTTTCACATTAAATCAACTCCGAGCGTGTGCTGCCGTTTGGAATTCAATCTGGGTTTAATTTCCTGCTGCAGTGTCAGAATCCGTCAGTTTAATTGGTGCAGGTTTGGTTTGGGAAGTTTCAGAGCCGACATCACACATCATCGTTGGTATTCAGAGCGCGTACGGGCTGAATTTATTATCTATACATAGTCACAGCGTGTGTGTGTGTGTGAAGCACCTGCAGGGCTACACGCTAATAACATGCATCACTGCGGCGCAAACACACACTGAGCATGTGCAGAACGGCACACGCTGTCCTACATACAAACAAAACAAACTTTAAATGCAAAGGAAAAACAACATCTGCGTTGATTTGACAAATAAAGCAGCGACATTAGATGACGTCTAGCAGGAACACACACACACACACACACACACACACACACACACACACACACACACACACACACACACACACACACACACACACACACACACACACACACACACACACACACACACTTTGGAAACGTGATTGACAGCTCCCTCAAGGGCTGTAGTGAATAATTCAGCACAGTGTGACAGACAGACACACAGACAGACAGAAGGCTGCGGATCATCAAAACTCCCCTCCAGGCGAATTTTTATCCATAATCAATAACTCTATTAAATTTTACATAAACCTGTGTGCACTTACAGTCCGGGGATTTTTAAATTCTTGAAGAGTTCATGAAATTCGCCGTGTTTCCTTTGGAGAGGAAACTCAGAGCGGCCAACACACTACAAAACACGATCAATAGCGAAGGGAAACCGATCAGATCAGAGCCAGCAGCACCTCGGATATATGCGACTCCATGCAAAGATGACACTAAAAGACGCAAAAATTACACTGAAGGATGCAAAAATGAGACAAAAAAATGAAAAAATGAGGTTGAAGGACGCAAAATTACACCAAAAGATGAAAAACAACACTGAAAGATGCAAAAATGAGGTTAAAGGATGCAAAATTACGCCAAAAGATGCAAAAATGACACTGAAAGATGCAAAAATGAGGTTAAAGGATGCAAAAATACACCAAAAGATGCAAAAATGACACTGAAAGATGCAAAAATGAGGTTAAAGGATGCAAAAATACACCAAAAGATGCAAAAATGACACTGAAAGATGCAAAAATGAGGTTAAAGGATGCAAAATTACACCAAAAGATGCAAATATGACACTGAAAGACACAAAAATGACAGTAAAAGCTGCAAAAATTACACTGACGGATGCAAAAATGACACAAAAAATGCAAAAATGAGGTTAAAGGATGCAAAATTACACCAAAAGATGCAAAAAGGAGACTAAAAGATGCAAAAATTACACTGAAATATGCATAAATTAGACTAAAAGATGCAAAAATGATACATAACAGATGCAAAAAGAACAATAAAAGATGCAAAAATGAGATTAAAATGAGCAAAAATATCACCAAAAGATGCAAAAATTAGGTTAAAAGACGCAAAAATGACTCTGAAAAGTGCAAAAATGACACTAAAAGATGCAAAATTACATCAAAAGATGCAAAAATGACACAAGAAGATTTAAAAATAATACTAAAAAATGCCAAATATTACAGAAAAAGATGCAAAAATTTGGTTAAAAGACACAAAATTACACTGAAAGATTCGAAAACAAAACAAAACTCAAAAATTACAATAACGGAAGCAAAAGTTAGATTTAAAGATGCAAAGATGACACAAAGAGATGCAAAAGTGAAACAAATGTTAAACAAATATTAAAAGTTACAAAAATGACTCATGACAGAACTAGTTTCATTAAATGTAAAGTTGACCATCTAAACACCGAGCAGCCTCTAACCAGCGGTCAGCTCATGAAGAACCAATCAGATCAGGTGACTCCATCCTGAACAACTCCACTGCTTCTGCAGCTCATATTTATTTTGAATTCAGAAATCAGCATCTTTTTCTACAAACAGGAACAACATGGAAAAGATGCTGCACTTCATCCAAACTAACACTCTGGTATCAAACCTGAAAGCTAAACTTCACAGACAGACAGACAGTCACTCCTGCAGCTGTCTCACTGTTTATTCACACTTTTATTGTTTATTCTGTGTCACTTGGTGGAGCTGAAAGTGATGCATTTCAATGACACAGATTGGAATGTTTTAAACTTCCTGTAAAATGATGGAAATGTTGTTAAATGTTCACGTTGTTTTCTGCTAGTTGACTAATTGATTAATTAGCAAACCGTTTCATTTTCAAACAAGATGGAAACTAAAATGTCACTCATTCTATAGTAAAAATAGGCGCTGCTTTTATGAACTAGCACTGAAAGATGCAAAGATGCACATTAAAAGATGCAAAAACTAGACATAAATACCCCAAAATGACTCTAAAAGATGCAAAAACGACATGAAAAGATACAAAATGACACAAAAAGATCAGACCTCTCTGCGCCACAGTTGCATAAAGTAAAAATGGAACTCTTTTATGCAAATGAGCTCTAGGGCAACGCACCACAATGTAGCCTGAAACATGCTGCAACACAACCTAGCATGCAAACATGGTACAGTTCCCTCACAGCGAATGGGATGCGAGAAACTGACATAACTGACCATAAGGTACATGTCCACAGGATCCGTTAATTTCTTGGAGCTCATTTTCATAAAGTAGTTTGACTTCTACTTCATGCAAATGTGGTGCAGGGTGCAGAGGTTCAACCATAGGCGTCAGTTTAGGGGGGGACGGTGGGGCCGTGTCCCCCCCCACTTTTTGTCAGGGGTCATTTTGTCTCCAAAACATTCAAATTCTTCACATGTAAGCCGTTGTAAACCCAGTTATTTTCAGCAGTATAGAAAATTCTGACGCTCCTGAACGCACCATCCGCACTCGGCCGAGAGTTGCACAGACACGCAGCACACCTTCGTGAGGTTAAAAAAAATACAAAAAAAAACGCACAGATGCTAAATTTGCGCCTGTGCCAAGTGGAAGCTCCGACCAGAGGCGTGCAGGGGCAAAATTTCGGCCCGGGAGAATTAGTACTATAGCGGCCCACAGACACCTCTATCCACATGTACCGATAGCTCAACAGCTTGAACCTCCGCCTTTGGTGCGGTGGTTGTGAGTTCGAGTCCAGCTTGTGGCATTTTGCCGCCGTTCTTCGACATTTTCTCAAAGTGCTGTGTTCTCCATCCCCCCCACTTTTAAAAACAAACTGACACCCTTGGGTTCAACGCCTTGCAAAACTTTTGTAAACCAGCCGTCGTTGGTTTTAGTTCAACAATGGCAGGTTTAGACGTTCTACAACAGTTTTATGAAGTGCCAGACCTCTACTCCCTGCACTGAACTTGCATCAAATAAAATTCAAGTCTACTTTATGCAAATGAGCTCGGGGGCGAGCCGTTTACGTGTCCACAGGATCCGTTTTTCTCGCATGGAAACGTGCTGCATCTGAATATTAGTGGGCGGGTCACTAGTGGGTCACATGGTGGTCACATGATGGACCTTCAGACCTTCAGTCCGGTAGAAGCGTTGCACCAACATGGCGGCTCAGTTACAAACTTTCTCTTTTATTACAAGAACAGTTCAATGAAAAATATTTCTGCAGGCATCTGAGGCGAGAAATAAGTTGCTGAATCTGTTCTGGTTTTAGTTCAACAACGGTTGGTTTAGACGTTTCACAAAAGTTTCGTGAGGCATCGGATCTCCACTGCCCGCACCGAATTTGCAAAAAGTAGAAATTAAACTACTTTATGCAAATCAGCTCCGAGGCGACGTGCTGCAATGCAACCAGCATGCAACATGATGTGTTTCACCTCGACAATGAATGAGCTCCGAGAAATTGACGGATCCTGAGGACTCAAACCGTCAACCGTTTGCTCTAAAGGTACACTATGAATTAACTTCTTGTTTTCAATGCAAGAACAGAGAAAAGACAGAAAAGCACACTCAGCAACATTCAATTGAAATATTCTCTTCTTGGTTTGTAGTTTGAAGCCAAAGCAGCTGGTGTGAGGATTTTTCGAGGTAAACGATCTTTGATCAACGTCGTCTCCGATAGACAGGAAGTAAAATGAAAACTCAGAGCGATAATCACTGAGTGGCTTCATTTGTGAATAAGCAGCAAAAACAGATGCAAAAATGTGACCGAAAGATGCAAAAATGACACTAAAAGATTCAAAAGTGAGATTAAAAGATGCAAAAATGACACTATAAGATTCAAAAATGACATGAAAAGATACAAAAATGACACAAAAAGATGCAAAAATGTTACTGAAATGAGGAAGAATGACACTAAAAAGCGAGATGATGATAATCTCTTCTTGGTTTTTTTGTTTGAAGCCAAAGCAGCTGGTGTGAGGAGTTTTTGAGGTAAAAGATCTTTGATCGACATTGTCTCCGACAGACAGGAAGTAAAATGAAAACTCAGAGTGATAATCACTGAGTGGCTTCATTTGTGAACGACCAACAAAAAAGATGCAAAACTGACACTAAAAGTTTCAAAAATTCGATTAAAAGATGCAAAATGACACTACAAGTCACGAGAATGAGACGAAAAGGAGTGAAATGACACTGAAAGACAAAAAAAGCTTCTAAAATACTTTAAAATGACACAAAAAGATGCAAAAATTACATTAAAAGATGCTAAGATGTCAGTGAAAGATGCTAAGATGTCAGTGAATCGAGGGAAAATTACACTAAAGAAGCAAGATGATGATAATCTCTTCTTGGTTTTTAACTGAAACCATAGCAGCTGGTGTGAGGAGTTCTAGAGGTAAAAGATCTTTGATTGACGTCGTCTCCGATGGACAGGAACTAAAATGAAAACTCAGAGTGGCTTCATTTGTGAACCAGCGGCTTCGACACGAATCCACAGATGTGAATGATTCAGAGTATCGAGCCACGCCGAGGCTGCCAGCGAGCCACTCGGCCTGATTGTTGGACGGACGGACCACCTGAGCTGAGCCGTCTGGAAGCCATTGATTGATCTGGTCTGGCACAGGAAGGCAGGAAAGCCATCGGATTGTTCTAGAAACTGCTGGACACGCTGAGCACCGAGCTCCAGAAAAAAACTAAAAAAAAAGTACGTCACAGAGACAGCTGCATCTGATCAGGAGGAAAACCTAAAATCCCAGCCCCTGACCACCACTTGAACTCACCTCTTCAGACCTTCAAACAGAAACTAAAGACGTCAGAGTCGACCAGATTCTCCTTTCTAGATCCAATAGGACACAAAAACTTGCAGCTGAGTTCTTCCACTTCTGACATCACGACACATATTTAAATACTACAGAAGATTAATTTACTTGGTGCAAAAGAAGCAGAGATGTTTAAAATCAGCAGAAACTCAGCACCTTTCCACTGCAGGAACTAAAGGCAGACACTGTTTATTATTTAATTATTTCATCATTTATCATGGGTCCATCTTATCTATTACACTGCATAATGTTATTTATTCTGCAGAACCCACATAACAAACTTCCTTTCTTCAGGTGATTATTTGTTTTATTTATTGTAGGATTTATTTTTTATTCATTATTTCATTTATTTCTTTTCTATTTTTATTTATTATTTATATTTAATTATTTATTATTTACAGTTATTATAATATCAAATGTATTTTATTTATTTATACAAATGCATTTATTATTTTTATTTATTGTAATATTTAATTTATGGACTGATTCAATGATTTTATTTTTAATGTATTATTTAGATTTATTTATTATTTATATTTATTGTAAAATTTTATGTATTTTTATTTGCTCTAATATTTAATTATTGACTGATTAAATTATTGTATTTCTAATTCATGATTTAGATTTATTTATTTATTATTTAGATTTATTATAATATTTCATTTATTTTTACTTATTTATTTGATTATTTGGTGAATTTTTGAAACAACCTGCCTGTTGTAAAAAAAAAAAAAAAATTTTTTATCATCTTACATATTTTTCACATTTCAAAAGAAATTCCAAAGTAAAATATAAATTAAAATCATATGTTTTTAATCTCTAAATTGTCTCAAGTTTTGTAATATATTACAGTTTCCCTTAAACAGAACAGAACAACAAACACATCAGCTGATAATAACAACTTAAAAATGAAAATGCACGTAAAAACACCAGTGAATAACCTTTTATGAATTTATATTTTAAAAAAGAGCCGCACAACTCATAATTCACAGATTTCTTAGAATTTTGTCTCCAGAAGAGCTGATTCTAGTCAGTATTTTGTGATAATATTCAAAATATTCCAAATCTGAAGTTACACAAAAACAAAAGCGACTAATTTGTACCAACTTAAGCTTTAAAGTTGATGCTAACGGGCAGTTTTAAAATGAAATATTAATGAATCCTCTTATATTCTGTTCAACAGGCTCCAAACAAAACAGAGAAAACCAGGTTAGAGTTAAAATGAGACTTTCCCTACGATTCCCATCCGCTTACCAGCTGAAGGAGCGTGAGCTCGCTTTGCTTTGCAGCTGGACGTTAAATGTAGACGGAAAAAAGCAATAAAATGTAGAAAAAGCCGAGTGAGAGGAGGTGAGCCGACCTTGATTCTGGAGCTCTGAAGGAGGATGCTTGTTGAAGGCTGTTGGGAGAACCACAGCTCATGTTTTAGCTCAGCAGAATAAAAAACTAACATCTGGAAACATCTGAACAGCCACGAGACGAGACGTCTGAACACAGAATCGGCTCCTCTCTGGGTATTTATGTGGATTTAAAAGTCTCTAATCCGGTCACACCAAACACTAATTCCTGATTCCTTCTCATAAACTTCATCGGATATTTAACAAGAAAAGATGCTTCCAGACTGTTTGTGCAGCAGAATATGCAGCCGGATGGAGGTGTTAAAGGTTAAACGCAGATTAAAGACGCATGTGAAGCTTCGGACCGTCTGCCATCTTCACTGAAACTCCTCTAAAGACGCTGAGAAGCTTCGATGCTGGAATGAAAAACACGTTTCAGAGGCTGCGGCTAATGAGGACTTCTTTTATCTGCCAATTATTTCCTCTATAATTGCTTTGGTCTATAAAATGCATCCTCACATGTTATGATCAACGGTCCAAAGCGGAAACAAATTCACTTTACAATTATAGCAGCAGCACGCAATTAAATGCAATAATGCAGAGGCTGGTTTACTGGTACTAAAACGTGACGCTACATGGCACAAAAATGACACTAAAATACACAAAAATGACACTGAAAGAAACTAGAAGATGCAAAAATGAAACAAGAAGACGCAAAAATGAAACTAGAAGACGCAAAAATGACTATAAATGTTGCAATAATGACACTAAAAGATGCAAAAATTGCACTAAAATATCTGAAAATGACATTAAAAGATTGAAAAAAATGAAAAAAATTACAAAAAGACAATAAAAAAAATGCAAAAACGACTCTAAAATTCACAGAAAGGAAACTAAAGGATGCAAAAAATTAGCCAAAAACTTACCAAAAGGAACTAAAAGGCGCTGTTGAGTTTGTGTCGTTTTTGCACATCTTAGTTTCATTTTTGCATCTTTTTATTGTCATTTTTTGTCTTTTTATATCATTTTTGAATCATTTACTGTAATTTTTGTAACATTTAGTGTCAGTTTCGTATCTTTTTGTGACATTTTTGCATCTTTTTGTGACATTTTTGCATCTTTTAGAGCCATTTTTGTTTTTTTTGAGACATTTTTGCATCTTTTGTGACATTTTTGCGTCTGTTTATGTCATTTTTGCATCATTTAGTGTAATTTTCGGAACATTTAGTGTCATTTTTGCATCTTTTCGTGTCATTTTGCATACTTTATTGTCATCTTCATATATTTCAGAGTGTCATTTTTGCATCTTTTATTATTTTGCTGTTAAAATCAGACTCCAATCCAAAGCAACAATTTGTGAATATACCATCATGGATTTTCTCCCCTAAAAGCCCAAAAGCTGCTTGAAACGTTGAAGGAATGTTCTGCTGTGTGATCTAACTGGAGGTCAAACGTCTCAACAGGACTTTAAAGTGGCTTCTGTATGCGTTGAATGAAAAGCTTGCAGTCTCCTGGCAGCAGCTCTCTGCAGCTCTCAGCATCTTGCTGTTGTTCTGAATGCACTTCATCACTGAGTCTGTATCAGTTACACTCCTGTGTGAACCAACACCTGCAGAATTAGTCCAGTCTGTATTTAATTCTTCACTCGTCTGACGTTCACGTTATTTTAAATCTTTCCCCTCCGATCCGTGTCCGAGCTTCACATTTAATTTCCCCGTTAAATGGCATAAAGTCAGAGGCTGCCTCAGTCCTGCAGGACGATAAAACTTTGTTCTGTTTGGCCCCAAACAATCCACAATGAGACCACTAATCTGAACTAGCACTTTGTGTCATTTTTGCAGCATTTACTTTCATTTTTGCATATTTTAGGTTATTTTTTGCATCTTTTAGTGTCTATGTGTAAGTTGTAGTGTCATCTTTGCATCTTTTAGTGGCACTTTTTCAGTCTTTTTGCAAGTTTTTGCATCTTTTAGTCTCATTTTCATATATTTTAGTGTCATTTTTACATTTTTCGTTTCATTATCTGATATTTTGGTGCCATTTTTGTATCTTTTAGTTTCTTTTTTAGATATTTTAGTGTCCTTTTTGCATCTTTTAGTGTCATTTTTGAAAACTGTAATGTAATTTTTGCATCTTTCAGTTTCATTGTCTGATATTTTAGCGTCATTCTTGTAACTTTTAGTTTCATTTTCAGATATTTTAGTGTCCTTTTTGCATCTTTTAGTGTCATTTTTGAAAACTGTAATGTAATTTTTGCATCTTTTAGTCTCATTTTCATATATTTTAGTGTCATTTTTACATTTTTTGTTTCATTATCTGATATTTTGGTGCCATTTTTTATGTCTTTTAGTTTCATTTTCAGATATTTTAGTGTCATTGTTCCATCTTAGTTTCATTTTCCTCTGAGCGTCTTTCTTTGCTGCAGAACAATGTCCTCAGTAAACATCTGCACACAAACGCTGCATTATTCAGGCGTCAGGTCAGACTTTGGGATGCTTTTCTTCAGACTGTCTTCAGTCCTGATTGGACTTTATTCTTTATTTCTGCATCGCTGAGTTCTCTTGTCGCCAACGACACGGACAAGTTGTTCTGCTGGCAGCAAAACACAAAATAGCAGAAAGCTTCTTAGGACTGGCTGCGTTCATCACCCTCTGATTGGACATGCATCCACCGCTGTGGCATTCTGCATCTTTTAGTCTCATCTTCATGTCTTTCAGTTTAATTTTTGTGTCTTTCTGTCACATTCACATCTTTTAGTGTCATTTTTGCATCTTTTTGTTTCATTTTCAAATATTTTATTTCCATTCTTGCATTTTTTTAGTTTCATTTTCGTGTCTCTGTGTCATTTTTGAATCTTTCGGTTTAATTTCTCTGCATTTTATTGACGTTTTTGCATTTTTTTAGTTTGATTTTTGTGTCTTTTGTGTCAGTTTTGCATCTTCTAGCCTAATTTCTGTGTCTTTGTGTCACATTTGCATCTTGTAGTGCCATTTTTGCATCTTTTTGTTTCATTTTGTGCCTTCCACTGTCTGATTTGCATCTTTTAGTGTCATTTTTTTGTGTAATTTATTGTAATTTTTGCAAGTTTTTGTGTCATTTTGCATCTTTTAACTTCATTTTTATGTATTTTAATGCCATTTTTGCATCTATTTATTTAATTGTCGCATTTTTGAATCTTTTAGTTTCATTTTAGTGCATTTTATTGCCATTTTGCATTTGTTTTTAGTGTCAAATTTGCATGTTTATTTTCATTTTTGCATCTTTTTGTGCCGTTTCTGTACTACTGTGTCGTACTGCACAGTTTGAGATGCTGCTGTTCATTCACAGTTTCAAACCAAAACTTTAAACCTTAACTGCTCCATCACCTTTTTTTCTGTTCTATTGACCATTGTAGTTTTTCTCATCCCTTCACAGCCTCGACTCTCCAGATAAACCCAGCTGGTGTTCATATCCTTCATGCACGAGGACTTCTAAACAGACAAAACACTGCAGATTCCCCACCATGTTTCCGTCTCTTCATGTAAATCCATCACTGGTGAATCTGGCTGGGAGCTTTAAGGTCTGTTAGAAGCAGAGTTCTGCAGTAATCAGCTGATCTGATGGAGTCACAAACACGCCCTGTTGGCCTCAAACTCCAGCTGGATGTTTTTATTTCTTTCTTTTTTGTTTTTTCCAGAGAAGCCGTCGCTGCATCGCTTGAAAGCCTCGGTTTTTCTTTAAATGCAGACTTCAGAAAGTTGCACAAACACTTTGGTTTGGGAAAATCCAACTTGGCGAAAGGACTGAAAGCGTGCAAACATGAAGAGACGGCGTTGTTTTCTGCCAACTGAAGCTGTGAACGCTGCAAAAGGAGCTGCAGCCACCTGGTTATTTATGACGCTGAAGCACAAAAGCCTTAAAAACTACAGAGGTTTGTCGGATCTTTTTACATCCACCTCCAGAAGCTCAAACAGTTGACACACTATAAAGAAAGGATTTGCATCTTTTAGAATCATTTTTATGTATTTTATTGTAATTTTGCATCTTTTAGTTTCATTTTTGCAACATTTTGTGTCACTTTTCTATCTATTAGCGCCATTTTTGTAATTTGTTTGGGATTTTTTGTATCTTTAGTTTCATTTTTGCAACATTTTTTTCATTTTGCATCTTTGACTTTAATTTTCATGTATTTTGTTTTTGTTTTTTCATCTTTGTGCCAATTTTGCAACATTTTGTGGCATTTAGATTCATTTTCATGTATTTTATTGAAATTTTTGTATCTTTTAGTTTAGTTTTCATATTTTTTAGAATCGTATCTGCATCTTTGAGTGTCATTTTTGCAACACTGTCATTTTGCATCTTTTAGTTACATTTTTACATATTTTATTGTAATTTTTCACCTTTCAGTTTCAATTTCATGTATTTTGTTGTAATTTTTGCATCTTTAGTGTAATTTTTGACCATTTTGCACCTTTTAATGTCAATTTTGCATTTTCTTGTGTCGTTTTTGCATCTTTTAGTGTCATTTTCATGTCTTTTGTGTCTCTTTTGCATCTTTTAGAGTCAATTTGGAAGTTTTTGTAAAAAATTTGCAACATTTTGAGTCATTTTGCAACTTTTAGTTTCATTTTAATGTATTTTATTGTAATTTTTTGCATCTTTTAGTGTCATTCTGTAGCACTTTGCATTTTATCGTGTCAATTTTGCGTCTTTCAGTGTCATTTTTGCAACATTTACCACTTTTAGATTCATTTTCATGTAATTTATTGAAATTTTAGCATAGCTCAGTGTCATTTTTGCAACATTTTGAATCTTTTCATCTCAGTTTCATGTTTTCTTCTCTCACTTTCTCTCACTTTTGCATCTTTTAGTTTGACTTTTGCATCTTTCTGTGTCAGTTTAGCATTTTGAAATTTCATTTTTATCATTAAAAAAATTTGAATCTTAAACAAATCCTTGATTTTACGCTAAACTGAGCTGTTTCTGTGCTGAAATCTAAGCGACAAAACTACAAAAACTTGCTTCTCTGCTGCTTGTCCACTTCTGTTGTGTGACTCTGTTTTTGTGCATTTCTTTGCATCTTGCATGGTGCTTTATTGTTTTTTCTGTGTTTTCTGCTCAAATGTATGGGCTTGTTGCTGCGTTTTCGTGTTCTGTGCATTTCAAAAGGTCTGTCGAGGGACAGAAACTGCAAACGGGCTCAGGTTATAAATACTGCATCAGCTCACAGACCATATGAGCAAACATGAAATAAATGAAGGAATGAAGAAATGATCACATTGAGACAAACAGGCTGAGGAACCTGCTGCATTTCAGGTGTTCAGCTTCAGAAAGACGGAATCTAAAAGGCTGCAATGACTGAAACACTCAGATGTTTTAGTTAAAAGAAAGCAGAAATACCAGAATGTTAAAAGTCCTGCATGTAAAATCCAACCGATGCAGTAAAGTATGTCCAGATCAAAGATAAATCTGAGAGCTTAGTGGCGAGAAACAAAGAAAATATAGATTTCTGCTGCATAAATGTTGATTTATTTGTTGGATTTTCTCGAGTCTTCACTGGATTTCATATTGTAGTGGTTTATTGGAGATTTTGATCCCTTTCAGTCTTGAAAAATCGTATTAAATGAAAGCATCTCAGAAATTTAAAGAGAAGAAACTTCTCTTTGGTTCAACTGTTGATTAAACTGATGTCAAACATTCACATCTTTTAGTTAAAAGAAAGCAGAAATACAAGAACGGAAAAACAGTCCAAGAGAGGTGAGCGGAGAAGAATAAAGAAAAAATAGATTTCTGCTGCACAGACGTTGATTTAATTGTTGGATTTTTCTCGATTATTCACTCGATTTCAAGTTTTAGTGATTTATTGGAGTTTTTTTTTTTACTTCTTTTGGTTTTGAAAAACGATATTAAACAAAAGCATCTAAGAAATGTAGAGATCAAACTTCTCCAAACAGTTTGTTAGAAATATTTTTGTCTCAGTTTCGACTTACAGAACCTTGATTTGGATTTGATCTCGACTCCAAGCTGCTCAACACGTCTCCAGAAGTAAACTGAACTACAGCTGCAGTAAAACACTTTTTTCTGGCTACATTTGCAAACATCAGTGTTGCTGTTTCTCTCATTCTGTTCAGGTGTTCAGGACTGTAGCTTCATTTCCTCACGCTGTAAATCCACGATAAACTCACCTAAAGAGCAAATGAGCTTCACTGAGTCTGAACATCGTAGTTTTAGAGACTTGAGGAGCAGAAAAACTTTCCAGTGGACCTGCAGCTCTGCAGGAACTCTGAACTACCTGAACACATCCTTCTCATTCTCACAGTTTATCTCTGAGGACCAGAAAAAGAAAAACCCACTTCAGAGAGCTGCAGCAGAGGAGAGGAGCTCTGATCACATCTGGAACAGCTGGACACCAACACGCACGGCTACTACACTGAAAAGTTGTGCTTGGAAACTACCGATCGTCTGGAGGAGAAGCAGCTTCAGCTCTGCCTCCATGTCAGCAAGAAAAGGGAACATTTCGGAGGATTCACGTGCACACGCACAGGGCGAGCACGCACACATCTCCAGAGCATCTCCTGAACGCAGAGCTCACATGTGCACATATCAAACACACACGCACACGCTCACATGCACCCTCCGGTCCCCCGTCGCCCCGCAGCTCTCCTACCTCCACACCTGCCCCAGCTGCAGGACGTGCAGGACGGTCTGAAAGACCCACATGCAGACGGTGCAGCACCTCCGGGGGGCCCCGACTCTGCCGGCCGTCACCGGCGGCCCGGAGGACGTGTAAACCGGGGTAACGTTGGCGGCGTTCCCCGCCGCCGCGCTCCCGCCGCGCTGCTCTCCGTCCTTGGTGCTTAAAGCGTCGCCCGCCGCGGCCGCTCCTGCCGCCCCTGCCGCCGCCGCGCCGCTGCCGCTCGCCGCTCCGTCTCCGCCGCTCAGATCCGAGTAGTCGTAGACGAACCAGCGGAAGCTCAGCACCTGGACCACCGCGGAGGGGACCACGACGAAGACCAGCGTCAAGCCGAACCACCAGTAGTCTCCTCTCAGGTAGTAGTCGGCGGCCAGCCACAGGTCGGTCGCGCCGTCGGAGAAGAAGACGAGCAGCGCGCACAGAACCCAGCAGCAGTCCAGCAGCGTGAACGGCTTCCCGCCGGCGGCGCTGCAGCGGGGCCGGGCGGCGGGGATCCCGGGCTCCGACAGGCTCCTGGGCGTGTTGTCATCTTCCACAGACACTGCTGCTCCATCCGACTTAGCGGCCATGTTGGTTAGGATGGAGAGAAAGACGGAGAGAGAGGAGGGAGGCTGAGGGAGAGAGAGGAGGGAGGGAGGGAGAGAAAGAGATTACATCATAACTAGCCTCATCATCAGCCAATTAACGGAGAGCCTCATTAACACCGGGACACCGGCAGGACGGCTCCAGAGCTGCAGGACGTTCGGTGCTCCCGGTAAACCTTCAGGTGTTTGATCAGAGTCACTTCACGGTCCGCAGGTAATGAATGATGCGTTCAGGAGCTTCTGCAGGAGTCAGAGATGGTTGAAACATGGAGATGAATGTGTGAGCTGCTGCTTCATGTTGGAGAGGGAGTGTGTTCCTCTCTGCTCAGGTCAACAAATCATCACCTCTTTATCTTCCTCAGCAGAAAAAATAAATAAAATTCTGTCAAAAAAATTTGCAGCAAGAAAAGAAAAAAGTTTAAAAAGTGTTCAAATGTGAAAATATCTGCAAAATAATCACACTTGAAGCGGGAAAACTGTGAAGTAGCTAATTATTATTTGTAAACTGACTTTTGATGTCGACATTTTGCAGTTTTTGTCAGTTTTCTTCCATTCAACGTGTAAATCAGTATTTTTTTCTCCTTTTCAGTCCTGTGCATCATTTTTCTTTAAATGAAGGCAAACTCTTGTAAAATAAAGATCCTCACAGCTGATTTTATTGTAGTGAAACTTTCATTCTGTCATATATATATATATATGTGTGTGTGTATTTTTAAACTTTATTTATCTATTTATTTGTTTATTCTTTTTATTTATTTATTTATTTTTAAATTAAAATTTTGTGCTGATTTCACATATTTTCTGTATTTCAAACCAAATTGTTTCAACTTTCACTGTTAAAAGACTGCCATCATTTATTTTTTACAGTGTAATCTGCTTGTTGGTGCTTCTTCAATCTTCAGAAACACTCACAGCAAAGTTAACAAATAAACTGCAAGACATTTAAAATCAGCTGCAGTGAGGCTGTTTTCTCTGGAAACCAGCAGCAGAGCAGCGGCTAAATGAGAAACAAATCATTAAAAATAGAAATCCAGCAGGAAAACATTTTTATTTCAGAATTAAAGACGCCACTGCAGCTTTAATCAAACTTTAAAAACACAAAAACAACAAAATAAATCGTCTTTTCAAATTCAGAACACTTCTAAAAGAATTATGTTTTACCAATATTTACTAATAAATGAGTAATTTTATTGTAAATATTATGATTTTTTTTATATTTAACATGAATCAAATTATAAATAAAATGCTATTTATATAATATTTGCAAATGAACAAATGTAAGATTGTGTTATAAATAAAGCAAGTATGTGAATGAAATATCGATTATTTTTAATAAATAAATAAATAATTTTCTTATGAATAAACAACAATATGTACATATGAAATATTATTATTATTAAAATGTGGTGATACATCTATAAATTAAATTTTATAAATAAACAAAAAATATGTATTTATGAAATAGTACCATTTGTGTATGAATAAATAAATAAATAATTTTGTTATGAGTCAAGAAAAATATTTGTGTATGAAATATTTAATCAAACATTTTCTTATACATAAATAATTTGTTTAAATAAATCAATTATATAAATGTATTAAATATTCTTATTTGTTAAATATTTACAAATAAATAGGTAAATGTGTTATAAATAAGTTAATAATATTTATGTATGAAATATTATTTATAAAATATTTGCTTAGAAATAAATAAAAACATTCTCATTAATAAACAAAAATATCTACGTATGAAATGTTAATTATGAAATATTTCTTATACATTAATGATGTTGTAAATAACTGAAATTCATGTATGAAATACACAAATTACTTTCATCAGTGAAATGGTATCATTAAATATTTGCTTGTAAATAAATAAATAATTTTGCTGCAAATGAACAAAAATTGTTCTATATGACATATTATTTATTAAACATTCCCTAATATTTTTTCTGTATTTATTGTAGTAACTCTGTATGTATTGTTGGTTGAACATCATTCTATTAGAGGCTTTCATGTATAGAATGTTGAATTTAGTTAAAAAATGTAAACATCTGTTTGCATTAATGAAGAAACTTGTGGTTTATTTCACCACCGTGGCTCCTTTCTGTGTAATAAAGATGAGGATGAAGATTCAGACAGACGTGCTGTTGGTTCATTAGCTCTGCTTCTTTAACGGGATTCATCCTGAATGAAAAGCTAAACAAACAGTAGAAGGATTTAGGTTTCTCTCTAACCTCTCTGAGCCTCTCTAAGTTCCTCTGTCTGATGGGAACGAGCGGCGGTGCAGAAACCCGATGAACACCGCTCTGTTTCCAGCAGCGGCAGTAAAAGCAGAGAGTTCTGGTCAATCCCAAACGTCTGTGGATCCAGATAGGAAGCTCTGTTTGTTCATCTGCTCCGGTTCATGTTTGGGTTCTGGTTCTGTCTGGAGCCGGTTCAGCTGCAGGATGAGTCCTGATGAGTCCAGAGACACAAGAAGATTCACCAGAAGCTTCCAAAATATTCAACTCTTTCCACCCTAAAGCAGGTTTACTTTATAACACCATCAAAATTATACATTTATCAACCAAAAACTGAAACTACCGTCAGATTTCCATCTTTCTGAAGGTCCTCGAACGTTTCATCTGCCAAGAAATTGAACCCAGTCTAAAATAAAAAACTATAAAATCTTCTAAAAATCTATTATTAGAAAAACTGCCAAAAATATACAGTTGACTTTAACTTGATTCTTCCAAACAATAAAGTAAAAATCTGCACTCCTCACCACAACCACAAAGTTGTTGTTTTCATTTCTAAACCAAGAAAAACAGAAATCTAACCTTTTTTATATTAATGGAATTAAAATGTTGCATTGTCTTACAAAGAAATAAAAATAAAACAGAAAGAATCCTGGGATTTTCAACTTTCCAACGGTCTTTGAACTACTCGTCTGCAAAAACTCTACACTGAAGAATACTTTATGAAAAACTCTATTCTACATTTTTAGGATCGTTAAACAACACTAGATAATAATACTAACAATAACAATAAAGCATTTTTTCAAACAAGATTATGTTTAAAGAAAGTGTTGCATGTTTTTGGCACAACCTGAATTTTTCAGCTGAACTAGGTCGAACTGCAGACTGAGTTTTTTTGTACAGTATTAAAAACACAAGTGGACACTCAGAAATTTGGATCTTTTAGTGTCATTTTTGCATCTTATAGTGACATTTTTGCATTTTCTAGCATCATTTTTTCATTTTATAGAGTCATTTTTGCATCTTATAGTGTCCTTTTTGTGTCTTTCACTCTTCTTTTTTGCATCTTGTACTGTCATATTTGCATATTCTCGTCTAATTGTTGCATGTTTTTGTGTCATTGTTGCAATCTTCTGTAATTTTTGCATCTTTTTAGTCATTTTGGCTTCCTTTGTGTCATTTTTGTCTCTTTTAGTGTCATTTTTTATCTTTTAGAATAATTTTTGCCTATTTTTGTGCTATTTCTGTTCTTTTGTGTTATTCTGTGTGTCATTCTGCAGAAGACATCTCTGGGTCCTCTCCTTCACGTTGTTCTGTTTTTCATAGAAATGCAGCACTTTGGATTGCAGTGAATAAACATGTGACAGGAGCAGAAAACGGCCAGAAGCTGCTGCTGCATGGAGTTCAGAGGGTTAAAAACGAAAGATTCTACACGCTGTATTTGAAAAAACCCTGAGGTTTAACCCAGCATTAACCTCTGATGTTTATGTTGGCAAAACAATCATTGCTGCAAATCTGTTAAATCTGACAACAGAAAAACCCCAAACTGTGCAAATAAATCAGAACTATTTAGTCAGATGTTTAAACTAAGGAGTGGTGAAAACACGCAAACAAAAACTTCCACTTAAAAAAGAGAGTTAATGCTGGTTTTTCTTTAGTTAATTGAACATTTGTCCTGAAATTTGAACAACTACAGCAGAGTCCAGGATGCTTTAGCTGATTTATTGACTCATGAAGCAGATTTTCCTGATAACGGTTGTGTTCACCCAGACAATCACTGTAACATTTGAGTTTTTGTACAGGTGACTTCAGGTTTTACTCAGAGCTGCTGGGCATGTTGCCGTGGTAACAGCAGCATCCGTGTTCCATATTATCCATATTTTGGTGACGACAGACCTATTTACTGATGTTAATTCTCCTTTTGTCACAGTGAAACAAACTTTTCAGGCTTGTTTGTTGTGAAACGTTTCATTTTTCCAGTTGTGTTTAGAAACAGAAAGCTTCTTTCTTCAGAACTAAAGTGTGTCACAGTCTGAGCAGAGATGATTCTAATTAGCTCCCCTTAGTCTCAAACTCATAATGGGCATCATTTATCAGAAAAAAAGGAGAAATATTCAGACAAATCCGGGCTTCTCTGATGTACGCTGCAGAACAAAAAGCAGAACTGTGAATTCTACAGCAGTGAGCCGTTCAAACCATGTGGGAAGCTTCATTTAGGAGAAAAGTGACACAAAAGAAGCAACCATTTTTCCAAAAGTTGCAAAATTGTACTTAAAATATGCAAAACTAACACTAAAAGATGCAAAAACTTTACTAAAATATGCAAAACTGACACAAAAATATGCAAAAATTAGACTAAAAGATGCAAAAAATGACATAAAAAGATGAAAAAGCAACACCAAAAGAATGCAAAAATGACACAAAAGATGCAAAAGTGACACAAAAGATGCAAAAATTACACAAAGGTCACAAAAATTACAAGGAAGATGCAACTATTTTACCAAAAGTTGCAAAATGACACTTAAAATATGCAAAATTGACACGAAAAGATGCAAAAATTATAATAAAATATGCAAAATGACACAAAATATACAAAATGAGACTAAAAGATGCCAAAAAAAATGACACAAAAACATGCAAAAACGGCAAAAAAGATAGAACACTTCCACAGAAGATGCAAAAATTACATAGTGATGCAAAAATGACACTGTCAGATACAAAACGACACAAAATACGCAAAAATGACACTTTTTTAATTTGTCTCCATTAGGAAGCAATAGTTCTGTTGTCTGTTGTGTTTAGAGTGTTTTTTTTAGTTAAACAACTTAAATACAGAGAAAAATGTGGTTTCTAAAGTTTAACTATCAGATTTAAGCAGCAGACATCAGTTTATAGATTCCTGTCAGAGGTCCTTCACTGTGGCGGCCATTCTGTCCTGCAGGTTAAACAGGAAATAGCCTCAAAGCTGCTCTTTGATTGGTCCGCTGAGTGGGCGGGGCCTCGAACATGACAGCAGATGTTGATTGAAACAGGATGCCACAAGAAAAAAGTGATTTTGATGAAAGACGAGGAGTTCAAGGACATCAGAAAGTTGGAAATCCCACGATTACAGCTTCATAACTGTACCCGGGAATGTAGAATTTAATTTTTGATTTCATTTTTTTACAGAATGACAATTGGTCTTTACAGAAATTATAAATGAAACACAAACAATAAAGTGATTAACAATAAATACCAGAATTTTAAGCTTAGATTTGGGTTCAGATGAGGCGTTTGAGGACTGTCAGAAAGTTGGAAATCCCTTGATTCTTTACGTTTGTCAAAATCTTTGGCTCTGTAATTGTGTGATTTTGGGGAATCACAACAAAAAGACGTGTCTTTGTACCTGCTGGTGGGTCACTGTAATGTTTTAAGACACAAAATAAAATGCTGCTCTCCTCTCAGAGCTCTTAGAGACATTCTGACCTCTCATTATAGCGCCCCCTCCTGTTCAGAGAGTCAACATAAACCGTGTTGCTTTAAAACGTTCCCCTGACGGTCACAGTTTTCCTTCTGCTTCATCCGAACTCGTCGCTCAGTTTCTGCTGCACATTTCCTGACAAATGAGGGTCGTTATGAGTGTGAGAGCTCAGGGAGCTAATTAAAGGTCTCAGATCAGTGATGTGCTTCACTCCTGAGGCTTCACAGAGACTTCCAGAACATCTGTGCTGCTTTAAAATAAGCGTTCTTTACATTCTATTTCCACTGTCAGTGGAGAGTGACAGAAAATAAGGAAACTAAGCCAACAGTTTTGTCCTAAAGTGACTCCTCTGAGCCTCTTTAGTTCATGAAGTGCAGTGATTTCTACAAAGAAACTGAATTTAGATGATTTTTAACGATAAAATTACACCGATTTTAACTATAATTCTTTAAAATGATTTACTCCTATTGAAAATAAACAGATTAAAAGTATTAATTTTTACATGTTCACTGAAAAAAAGACGCTGTAAAAACATTAAAAATCTGTATTCACATTTTTAATTAATGGTGTTTAAATCAGAAAAAACATGATTATTTCTAACAACAAAATGTGTATACATTTTACAGTTTTGTTAAATGATAGACAATAGTTAGTAGAATGAAAATAAATAAAATCAATCAAGAATAAATTAAAAAGGTGATTAATTTACATGTAAAAAGCACAGAAAATGACAAAATATTTAAAAATAAAGCTGAAAATATTTTTTAAATCAGTATTTCCAGTTTTAATAAATGATGTTTAGATCAGACAAAAATCTATTATTTTTTTAAATATGTATGTTGAGGATTTTAAAATGTTAAATAATTTTATCGTGTTATTTTACTGATTCTTTTCCTAATTTGTAGAAAAAAAAGATTGCATTATTTTACAACATTTAACACAGTTACACCGTTTGTTTGACTGTATTTAAGTCACTAGATCACTCATTTAGACATATATCAAATCCTTTTGACCCATTTAATCTTTGAATTAAGTTTCAAAGTCCGCCAGAACTACAGGGTTCCAAAGACGGCTGCTTTTCTCTAACTTCCTATTCATTTAAATGGGGATTTTTAAGGCCATTTTTGCACATTTCATAAAAACTGCAACAGCTCAGATATAATGAGAGTCAATGAGAGTTTTAGTCGACACACTCTGAGCTCTGAGGGGATTCATAAAAGAAAAACTATAAATCCTGTTAACCTGACTTAAACTGGGTGAAAGAAGATTTTGAAAAATACCTACGTTTTATGTCTAAATTGTTCATGTAGAGTTGAAATTGTGAAAAGGAGATGAGGTTAACTTCCAAAAAAATCAAGTGAAAACACAATGCCATCCACTGTAGCTGAAGAAAATGTAAGGATTTTCCAAAAATTAATAAAACTTTAAACTACGACTGCATAAAAACCCTAAAAGATATCAAAACATTGACTGAGATGCATGATATTCAAAGCCTTGTGCCTCATTTGAACTTTGAATTGTAAAGTCTGCCAGAGCTACAAGACCCAGAGATGGCTGCTTTTGGCAGTTTTCCAGCCGACGTCCCATTCATTTCAATGGGTATTTTTAACACAGTTTCATAAAAACTGTACAATAAATCACTAACAAAAGTCACAGCATACTATTCCTGATCGAGCTGTACGTTTTGATATAGAATTTATTTGGGTTTTCTCAAAGCTGTGGGCCGAGCTAGACATCGAAAATCAAGTCAGAAGAATCCATAAGAACAAACCTCAGGAGTAACATTAAGTGAGATTCAATGATTGTACTTTGGCTCACTTAAACAGAAAGAAAGAAGCTTGACAAAAAGGCTCGTTTTGTTTTAGCACACGGCTGATGTGGTGAGATCGGCTTCAGAGCCGGCGGCAGCAGCGACGGTCACTTTCAACATCAGTCAGGAGGATTAAGACGAAACAAAAAGTCCTTAAAGGAGAAGATTTATTACACGAAGCCTGCTGAGCATTCACTGATGGGAGAAATCCTCCAGGATCCCAGAACATCAGCTCTCTCCAAAAATCACTTCATTCTGTGCTTTTAACCGCCGATGTCTGAAATCCAATCATCAGTCGGGTGCGTTTGATTCGCCTGCAGGGAACCTTTTCGTACGGATGGCATCGAAACAAATCACGTCTTGAGAAAGAAAGAAGGGAAATGTTATCGTCTAACACTGTCGCCTGGAAAAACAAGTAGATTCATCTGATTTAAATCAACAGAAACTTATTCACATGTCTATTTTGACTTCATGGTTCCACTGAATAACACATAAAAAGTCATGGAGGGGGTTAGCGTTAGCATTAGCATCAACTGAGGTCAGTTTTTCATCGCTCAGAAGCTAAAAACATCCCAACAAGTGATGCTGTTTCATCTAGGTTTCACCTGCTAACGACCACCTGCAGCTTGAAGATGCTCTGCAATGCAATGAAAGTTCAGATTTTTATCTTGTCAATGCTTTCATCTGATGTTTCTTTATATGCCAGTAGCTTGTTGTTTTAGATGCTAGCACCTTGAAGCTGCAGCGTCTCAAAAACATGGTTTCCGATTTCATTTTTACTCAAAGCTAAAAAACTAAACCTGCCAAATTTAAAGATAAATATTCTAATTTTTTGATTAGATAGACCATTTCAGTTGCAAACACTATTTAAATGAATTGGGTGTAATGTGATGATGTTGCATCAGGTTAATATTGTATAATAACAATAATAATAATAATAATAATATACCCAAAGTCCTGACTTAAACTGTATTCTGAATTGTTCTGAACATTTTCTTGGACTGGTGTTGGTTTGATTTTGATCCTAGTTTTAGACCTTTTTAGGACTGGTTTCAGACTGTTTAGGTGGGTCTATTTTTAACTCCAAGAACACCAAACCTACCATCATGCATGGTGGTGGCAGTATCATGCTCTGGGGCTTTCTAGAAGTGCTTCTGGACTGGCTTCAGACTGTATGTTGGACTGGTTCTGAACATTCTTGGGAATTTAGTTTTGATTTTGGTGTCATGGTCCCGCTCCTGCTCCTGTCTTTTTTCCTCCTGTTTCTCTCTCTCTCCCGGTCACTCGCCCCTGGTCCTGCCAGCTGATTGCAGCACGAGCTTCAGCTGAAGCTAATCAGCCAATTCCTCTCACCTGCTCCCCTCCTCTACCATATAAGCCCTCTGCCTTCCCTCAGTTGCTGCTGGATCATTGTTTGGACAGACTCACATGCCGTCCTCCCACAATCCCTTCTGGTTTACGTCAGCCTTTGGGACTCTTCTGGTTTTTCCCCTACTTGGATTCCCCTTTTGGAATCTGTAGTTTTGGATTTAACCACAGCCTGTTTTTTGCCGTTGGTTTCTGTTTCACCCGGTCGTGAGTACCTCAGTTGAGCTCTGTTATTTTCAGTCGTTGGGTTTTGCTTGCCATCTCGGTCCTGTTTTAGTTACATTGTAATTTGGATTCCGATTTAATAAATTCCCTTCCCCATCACACCTGTTGCCGGTCTGTTGTCTGCGCTCAGGTTCTACCACACTAAAATCGTAACATTTGGTCCTGGTTTCTGATCTTTTTAGGACTGGTCTAGACTTTTAATCCCAAAATACACCAAATCTAACATAAAGCATGGTGGTGGCAGTATCATGCTCTGTGGAAGTGAAGCTTTACACAAAATAAATGGAATAATGAAGAAGGAGGATTACCTCTACATTCTTCAGGAAAGCCTAAAACCATCAGCAAAAGGTTGATCTTAGACACAGTTGGATGTTTCAACAAGACAATGAGCCCAAACACACATCAGACGTGGTAAAGAAAATGGTTCAACTAAACTTGTTCTCTTTCTGCCTCAGACTTGAGTCAGATAAACTGACAGTATAATGATATTGCCACCTGGTAGGTATCGTGTCCAGAGAAGTCAAAGATATACCAGAAGATTGAAACCAAAAGAAGCAAACTGAGGTGAAAATGGACAAATTTCACAAAATATTAGAACTGATGTATGTATCTTTATGATCCAGCAGATTTTCTCATATTTCCAGAAGACCTTCAATAAATCTATTAAAGAACCAAAACGCACAATTGTGATTAGTGACAAGATTCATGGTTCCATGAATGGTTCCATCATAGAAAATTCTGTTTTATAGGAGCCACTGGAAACTCTAGACTGCCATGATGTACGCGGCCTCCTTTAGAAGTGGATGTGAACTTTTGTAAACAACTGTAGTATTGAAACTATTCTGTGTGATCTTTTTTTAGATAAATAATGCATCTTTTTCTCATTTCTATTCACTGAGTCTCACTGTAAACTGCATAGAGCCCAACTGCACTTTCCACTGTGGAAACCTTTGGGACAGAAATGTGTCTGAAACATGATGCATCGTTGTTAGCACGCTAACTGCTAATCTACCTGCACATGTTGAACCTAGATGTTACAGATTTTGCTGCCACCAAACTTGCTGCAGATGTAAATGTTTTTATGTGGATAGTATTCCTGCTGTGTTATGTATAAAAGATGACACAAGTTTAAAATTTAACTACAAATTTATCGATTTATCAATTTTGTGATGTGCTAGCACTGTTCTGTTTCTAGCCGCATACATCATTGCAAAGACACAAAACTTGACTCAAAATGACTCAACAATGACATATCTTGTCAACAATTACCCAAAAATAGTCCAAACTGACTAAAATTCCCTCAAATTCGTCTAAGTTGTGTCCAAAATTACAGAAAAGTCTAAAAAAAAAAGTGAAATTGTGTCCTTTGTGACTTTAACCCTTTAAGCTTCAGTCAATTCCAGCCGTTTTCAGTACAAAAAAATCGCTAATATTCTATTTTTAAATAAAAAAAATGACGAAAAATACAGGGAATATTGGACGCACATCGGGAGGTGCATTTCCTCGAAAATGACCGATTTGGGGATTTTATACCGACTTCAGGACATGTTTTGGACAAAATAGTTTACTGGCTTGTGTTGTCTGGATGTAAAAGGTCGGATTATGGCCGTTTTTTGTGGAATATTTTTTTCTGTGTGTAAAAATGAACCCGGAAATGTGAGTTGCGCTGTGTATGTTGAAGCCGTGTATAGAGAACGGATGGATGAATATTTGTTTTTGTCGGACAAATGTGTTTTTCTCACCCGCTGTGGTAATCGCATCTGAAAGTGGTTTATACTGGCGGATTCACGAGAATCTAAGCTTTCCATCGGCGTATAGTGTTTGTATAATCGTGTTTGCAGCCTTCGGACATTCTTTAAATTCCTATGCAAATTAGTAGGTGTACCGCCGGTGGTATACCTACGACGCACTGAAGCATAAAGGGTTAACATTCTCAAAATTACTCAAAATTAGTCTAAAATGACATAAACTGGTCAAAAATGTTTTTATAGATGTCCTAAATGACTAAAACTGATCCAAAATTCCTAAAATGTGTGAAACATTTGGTCCTACCATCCATGTGGATGTTTCTTTGACACATACCACCTATCTTAGCATTGCTTCAGACCATGTACACCCTTCATGGAAACAGTATTCACTGATCGTAGGAACTTCGATAGAAATCAGCTGGACTTCTCTTGGAGGTTCTTCAAGATGCTTCATCTTCATCCAAGGTAGGATATAAATATCTTTGATTATATGGATAATGTTTATCCTGTGTTATGTGTACTAGCTGACAAAGGTTTCAAATGTCACTATAAATTTACCGATTTATGAAGTCTGTCATGTGCTAGCTTGTGAAGCATAAGCTTCATGTAAACTAATTAGGCATAATTTGGTTCTTTACATGTTAAAATGTGATCTCTGGTTGTGTTTCTGAAGCACGTCCAGCAGCAGCCACCAGTCCTCAGCTGATATGTGAGTGTTGTCTAAACTGCTGAGTGGAGAGCTGTCCATTAGCTTGCCCAGTCAGCTAGCTTAGCTCTCTGCAGCCTCATAAATCCATCACCCCGACTTTTCTGCCTCCTCATCAGGGAACATCCAGGCTGAGCAGCCTCCTGGCTCCTCATCTTCAACCCAGAATATTTGCTCTTCTGATTATATTAGCTCGAGTCCAGTAAACGTGAGCTTAGAAATGTTGAGGTCCTGTGCTCTCTAAATACCTTGGAAGGCCTTTAAATGATTGGTTTTTGCATAACTTTTAAACAATTTCCACCAGGATGAATAAAATAGATCTTATCTTATCTTAATTGCAGTACAGATTTCATAATATCAAACATGTTTCTTGTCATGTTTGTTTCCAACATAAATGGTTCAAAGTTAAAGACTTCCAAGCTCATTCTGATTTGTACATTTCTGTACACTCTTAAAATAATAAATAAATACTGTCACTCTTGTATAGTCTGTTGATGCTTTCTATATTTTTGATCTTATCTTGCTTTACTTTTATTTTTATTTTACCTTCCCTTTATGCCGTAAAATTCTGTTTTCTTAGTTTTTATTTTTTCCTGTATTCTCTTTTCTTATTTAACTATTAATTGAATTGAATTTCTTTTTATTTAATTTCATTTTCACTTTATACCCTAATATTCTGTGTTGTCTTACTGTTCTTTTCTATATTCTATATTTTTATCTTATTTTAATTTAATTATATTTTACCTTCACTTTATACCCTTATATTCTGTGCTTTCTTGTTGTTGTTTTTTCTATATTCTGTTTCATATATATTTACCTTATTTATATATATTTTTTTTATCTTTACACTCTAGTATTCTGTGCTGTCTTGTTGTTTACCCCTTTGTTGAATATCCATGCTGCTGTAACAACTTAATCCCCCTCCAGGTATTAATAAAGTCATGTAAGATTAAGATAAAAACTGATCTAACTTGTCCTTTTCCACTTTCCAGCCACAGCCATCTCCTTGCCAAACATGAACCCATCCTGAACAATAATTAATTAGAAAAGCACATTTAAAGTAGCTGATAAAATCCATAAACTGTGGTGAAACGGAGGAGAATGTTCAGCATATGTGAAAGTACAGCCTTTATATTTGCATTACTTAATTCTCCTCTTCTGCACTTTTGCCCTCTGGGGTTTTAATTCCCTGAGTGCTGACTGGAAGGTGGTTTTTTAAATTTTGGACACCAGCCACGACAGTCTGCACTTATCCATTCATGAGGTACAGGATGTGACGCTGAGGCTGCATCATCTCATCTGTTCAGCAGTTAAACAGAAGCAGCAGAAACATCTGGCAGCGACGCTCATCTCATTACGAGTGTTTGACGTGACCTCATCTGTGGAGCAACCGGCTGCTGTGACGAAGAACTGACCCACACATTCACATCACTTCTGTTTTAGCATTTTCTAAATGTTTTGCACGTCTGATGTTGACAGATGTCTGCAGAAAACTTGTCATTTCTTTAAGTGTAGCATCTGTAAAATCAAAGACCCACACCAACGCAGAGCAAATAAATAAGTAAAAGCATGTTAAGAGTTGTAAATAAGTTGTTTTATATGTTTTTAATACATTCAGAGATCAGCAGAACTGCTGTGCATGCATGCATGGACAAACAGCAGCGTCAGTATGAGTACTGGGCCTTAATTTCACTTCATTAGCTCCGTGAAAACAACAACAACGACACTCGATTGCTTGACTGTCTGAGAAGCGACGATGTTTAATTTTTAACACGGTTATAAATACGATTTCTCACAGCAGAGGGCCGTAGGTGGAAGAAACAACACAGGAAGATGCAGAAACAACAGAGTGTGAAGACCGTCTGCAGGACAACAGCGCAGATAGATAGATAGATAGATAGATAGATAGATAGATAGATAGATAGATAGATAGATAGATAGATAGATAGAGAGACAGCTAGATAGATAGATAGACTGATAGATAGATCGGAACTACAGCTCTGATCAGAACACTTATTTGTTTGTTTCTCTGTAAATCTGTGATTGTTTTCTCTGAAACTGGCGACTCAGATGGATTTCAGAAATCTGCTCGCTCCACATGAATTAATGTTCCTCGCCTCCTGTCGCTGGTAAACATTTCCAAAAGAAAATAATCCGTTTACCAAAATAAAACCTGCTTCCTCGCCTTTGTCCTGCCATGACTGATGCTGTTTCTGTTTCTTTTGAGGTGGATAAATAAAACAATAACCTGTTGTAAGTCGTTATTATAACTTCTTATTTCTGGACATTTTTCAAACCAGATATTTCCAGAAACACCTCAACAAAATACGTGTTTTGTCCAACACTGTTAAAAGCAAATGTTAGAGAGGAATCCCGTAATGTGCCTCTCTGAACCTCCGTTTTACAGGCTGAGGGAAGCAGCATGTGAATGGTGTTTATCAGGGCCGTCACATTTCTACATGAATCATTTTAAATGTTTATTTCCAAATCTGACGGAGCATAAACACAGAAATTAGCCACCAGGAATGAATATTTTGCCAAAAGCATGACAGATCGCCATCCAGGATTTGAGCAAACTGACATATTCTACTAAACCAAACAAAGTGTCTGCAAGTTTCCAGACTGCAAGAATAAAGTGAACTTTCTGTCTTTTCTTAAAGTTGATGTTGAGATTCTTGTGATTCTTCCTCCCTACTGGGATTTTTTTCGTTGTAGTTCCACAGATGGGACAGTTTTTGTCCTGCTCTGAAGCTTTATTTACCTTTTTCCTGTTTTATTTTGCACAGATCCCTGCTCTTGAGTGTCTCATTTTACTTCTTCCCTTTGTCTCTGTTTCCCTCCTCTTTGGTTGCCCTCTTTAGTTTTAACCTGCCTCTTGTTAGTAGAAGAAATGAGTAACTTGTAATTACGTACTATCCCTGACATGGTGACAGGATGACATTTGAGTTGTCACAGTTTAGTTTGTAGCTTCCAGCTGTTTAGAGCTATGTCCTCTGAGTTTATTAAACACCTGCAGACAGCAGCAGAATCCATAAGAGTGCACTGAAAAGGACAAAGTTTTGTCCATTAATTAGTCAGAATTATAAACTATTCCTGACATGGAGACAGGTTCAGTCAGGATTAGAATCCAGTAGAAAGTCAATCTGTACTTTATTTACACTAGACTGTATTTCTGATTAATTCAGTGTTATCTACACTGAAAAAAATGCTTTTCTTTCAAAAATAAGGACATTTTGAAGTGACCCCAAACTTTTAAATGGTAGTGTTGATTGATTTCAGTTGCTCTATATTAGCTAAAGTTGCTCAAATTGTGTTAAAGTTGCTCTAAGTTGAAGTTGACCTACACTGGTGTTCAAAGTTTGGGGTCATCCAGACAATTTCATGTTTTCCATGAAAACGCACACTTTTATCCATGTGCTAACATAACTGCACAAGGGTTTTCTAATCATCAATGAGCCTTTCAACAGCATTAGCTAACACAATGTAGCATTAGAACACAGGAGTGATGGTTGCTGGAAATGTTCCTCTGTACCCCGATGGAGATATTCCATTAAAAATCTCCAGATAGAATAATCATTTACCACATATGTCTACACTGGATTTATCATTCATTTAATGCTATCTTCACTGAAAAAAATGCTTTTCTTTCAAAATAAGGACATTTCTAAGTGACACAAATGTGTCAAAATGAAACTGCTGGAATTTTAATGAAATAGTGACGTACAAATGGCAGAATATGGAGAAATTTGAATCATCCCAAGTCTGAAAATCTGTTCCAATAATAAACGCATGGTTCAGGTTACTTAAAATGATAGAGATGTCAGTAAAAACCAAGACAAAGCCCAGATGATGGTCTACTGACCCATCCCTGAACCCCATCATTCTCCCTGTGTGGATTTCCTCCTTTGCTACCGTCACAATAAAGAAACACTGTCAGTTTTTTAATGTGTTCTAATTTACTATAATCTCAGTGATAGATTTACCTTCTAATGTTACATTTACCCCCAAATACTACATTTACCCTCAGCACTACATTTTCCTTCTGACTCTGTGTTTACCCTCGAATGCTACATTTAGCCTCTAACACCACATTTACCTTCTGACACTACATCCATCCAAGGGCTGCTCAGTGGGTAGTGGTTAGTACTTTCGCCTTACAGCAAGAAGATCCCGGTTCGAATCCTGGGCTGGGATCTTTCTGCATGGAGTTTGCATGTTCTCCCTGTGCATGCGTGGGTTTTCTCCAGATACTCCGGCTTCCTCCCACAGTCCAAAAATATGCTGAGGTTAATTGGTTACTCTAAATTGTCCGTAGGTGTGAATGTGAGTGTGATTGTTTGTCTGTATATGTAGCCCTGTGACAGACTGGCGACCTGTCCAGGGTGTCCCCTGCCTTCACCTGAGTCAGCTGAGATAGGCTCCAGCACCCCCCATGACCCTAGTGAGGATAAAGCACTATATCCATCCATCCATATAGAGAATGGATGGATGGATATTTTTGGACTGTGGGAGGAAGCTGGAGTACCCGGAGAAAACCCACGCATGCACAGGGAGAACATGCAAACTCCATGCAGAAAGATCCCAGGCCCACCCCGGGATTCGAACCGGGGATCTTCTTGCTGCAAGGCGAAAGTGCTAACCCAAATACTACATCTAACATCTACTTCCTAATATTACATTTACCCTCAACACTAAATTTACCCTCTATCACTACTAACTATCACTAACACTGTTCTATTCAGATTATGATATAATTTTAAAAAATCTTTAAAAAAAAAAAATATATATATATATATATATATATATATATACATATATATATATATATATGTGTGTGTGTAAAAAAAAACCTGCAGAAAAAAACACACACCGGGCATGACGAAATTTGCAAATTTGACCAAAAAAATTGATATTTCTGATGTTACACATCTTAACAAATATGCCAAAAATAGCCATAATTTAGCTGTAAGTCGACTCACTGAGCCATCATTTGAACATCGGTAATATTTGGGTTAATTTTCAGGGTAAAGCAGTCCAAAAATGGTCCTCACAGGAACAGAAGCAGCAGTGAGTGTGTGTTAGTGTTCATCTAGGAGTGGGAGTTTGTGCAGCGTGGCAGCTGCCATGTTCACTTTCTGTTGTTTGGTCACATGCTGCTCCGGCTACGTGCACGTGCGTACGGGCGTGCACGTAGCCGGAGCAGCATGTGACCAAACACCGAAAGAGGAACATTCAAACACAATCACCTACTGTACAAACTCTACATAGACTGTCTGGCTCTCGGTCCGGCCGACTGAACGTCTGATTCACTCCGACAGCCCGAAACAAGAAACAAACACGAAGATATCAACCAGGAAGAGACGAAGCTGCAGAGGAAGGCAGGAAGCTGGAGGGAGTCCGGAGGGGGAGGATCGTTTTAATCCCATTAGGACGTTTACATTAAGAGGAGTAATTACTCAACCGTTCATTACAATTAGTCCTCTTTGAGAAAGTGGCTGCAGGGCTGAGAGGCCCAAAGAGCAGAAAGAGATGCGACTCCCTGCAAACACTCTGGGAATTATATTTCACTTTTTCTAACTCGATGGTGGTGACACCAGTGCAAAATAATAAACCTGGAATGGAAATAAGTTATTCCCCAGCAGCGAGGAGACAATAAGCCAGCAGACACTACTCTCTAACACTACATTTACCTTCTATAGCACTACATTTATCTTCTATAACACCACATTTACCTTCTATAACACCACATTTACCTTCTATAACACCACATTTACCTTCTATAACACTACATTTATCTTCTATAACACCACATTTACCTTCTATAACACCACATTTACCTTCTATAACACTACATTTATCTTCTATAACACCACATTTACCTTCTATAACACTACATTTATCTTCTATAACACCACATTTACCTTCTATAACACTACATTTATCTTCTATAACACTACATCTATCTTCTATAACACTACATTTACCTTCTATAACACTACATTTATCTTCTATAACACCACATTTACCTTCTATAACACCACATTTACCTTCTATAACACTACATTTATCTTCTATAACACCACATTTACCTTCTATAACACCACATTTACCTTCTATAACACCACATTTATCTTCTATAACACCACATTTACCTTCTATAATACTACATTTATCTTCTCTAACACTACATCTATCTTCTATAACACTACATTTATCTTCTATAACACTACATTTACCTTCTATAACACTACATTTATCTTCTATAACACCACATTTACCTTCTATAACACTACATTTACCTTCTAGAACACTACATTTACCTTCTATAACACTACATTTATCTTCTATAACACCACATTTACCTTCTATAACACTACATTTATCTTCTATAACACCACATTTATCTTCTATAACACTACATTTATCTTCTATAACACTACATTTATCTTCTATAACACCACATTTACCTTCTATAACACTACATTTGTCTTCTATAACACCACATTTACCTTCTATAACACCACATTTACCTTCTATAACACTGCATTTATCTTCTGTAACACCACATTTATCTTCTATAACACTACATTTATCTTCTCTAACACCACATTTATCTTCTATAACACCACATTTACCTTCTATAAGACTACATTTATCTTCTATAACACTACATTTATCTTCTCTAACACTACATTTACCTTCTATAACACCACATTTACCTTCTATAACACTACATTTATCTTCTATAACACCACATTTACCTTCTATAACACCACATTTACCTTCTATAACACTACATTTATCTTCTCTAACACTACATTTATCTTCTGTAACACCACATTTACCTTCTATAACACCACATTTATCTTCTATAGCACTACATTTACCTTCTATAACACTACATCTACCTTCTATAAAACTAGATTTTCCTTCTATAACACAATATTTACCTTCTATAACACTACATCTACCTTCTATAGCACTACATTTATCTGCTATAACACTACATTACCTTCTCTAACACTACATTTACCTTCTATAACACTACATTACCTTCTCTAACACTACATTTACCTTCTCTAACACTACATTATCTTCTCTAACACTACATTTACCTTCTATAACACTACATTACCTTCTCTAACACTACATTTACCTTCTACAACACTACATTATCTTCTCTAACACTACATTTACCTTCTCTAACACTACATTATCTTCTCTAACACTACATTTACCTTCTATAACACTACATTTATCTTCTCTAACACTACATTTATCTTCTATAACACTACATTACCTTCTCTAACACTACATTTACCTTCTATAAGACTACATTATCTTCTCTAACACTACATTTACCTTCTATAACACTACATTATCTTCTCTAACACTACATTTACCTTCTATAACACTACATTATCTTCTCTAACACTACATTTACCTTCTATAACACTACATTATCTTCTCTAACACTACATTTACCTTCTATAACACTACATTACCTTCTCTAACACTACATTTACCTTCTATAACACTACATTACCTTCTCTAACACTACATTTACCTTCTATAAGACTACATTATCTTCTCTAACACTACATTTACCTTCTATAACACTACATTACCTTCTCTAACACTACATTTACCTTCTATAACACTACATTATCTTCTCTAACACTACATTTACCTTCTATAACACTACATTATCTTCTCTAACACTACATTTACCTTCTATAACACTACATTTACCTTCTATAACACTACATTTATCTTCTCTAACACTACATTTACCTTCTATAACACTACATTACCTTCTCTAACACTACATTTACCTTCTATAAGACTACATTATCTTCTCTAACACTACATTTACCTTCTATAACACTACATTATCTTCTCTAACACTACATTTACCTTCTATAACACTACATTATCTTCTCTAACACTACATTTACCTTCTATAACACTACATTACCTTCTCTAACACTACATTTACCTTCTATAACACTACATTACCTTCTCTAACACTACATTTACCTTCTATAAGACTACATTATCTTCTCTAACACTACATTTACCTTCTCTAACACTACATTTACCTTCTATAACACTACATTATCTTCTCTAACACTACATTTACCTTCTATAACACTACATTACCTTCTCTAACACTACATTTACCTTCTATAACACTACATTACCTTCTCTAACACTACATTTACCTTCTATAAGACTACATTATCTTCTCTAACACTACATTTACCTTCTATAAGACTACATTATCTTCTCTAACACTACATTTACCTTCTATAACACTACATTATCTTCTCTAACATTACATTTACCTTCTATAACACTACATCTACCTTCTATAAAACTAGATTTTCCTAATATTTACCTTCTATAACACTGCATTTACCTTCTCTAAATACTAATAATATTTATGTCAAAACACAAAAAGATTCTAAAGAAAGGTTGAATTTTCCTGTCGGATGAGGAGAAGTTAGTGCTTGGTGGAATAAATTCAGTGGGGAGACACATCGACTTCTCATAATGTTTTAATCTCAAAGAAAAGACAATCGAGTAGAATTTCTTTTTTTTTTTAATTTTTCCCCATCAACACCTTGCTTTAAGTTCCAACTCTCCCCTGGAAGGATCCCAGAAGAGTGTTTGGTTTTGCACCTGACTTGCTGCGTAGTCAGGTGCACCGATTCTGGGTTCAGCTTTGAAAAGAGTTTCTCTGTTGTTTTAAACAAATGACGTTCATCTAAATGACTGATTGTGTCATTGTACGTGATGATAAAGATTGCTGGGAGCTGTTTTTGCTTCTCGTGGTTCTGTGTCTCATTAATTCAGCCTCCAGCAGCAGTAGGAGGCTGTTTTCAGCAAACAAGCTCCGATAAACCCGCTGTGTGAAACACAAACAGAGGAAATGTGAACTTAGCGGCTGGTTGATGAACAACGAGGAGCATGAAGCAGCTGAAAAGAACAAACATTTACTCCAATAGTTGTCAAAGTGTGGCTTTCTGTCTATTACATGTACATGCGCTGCTGTGAAAAAGAATTTGTCTCCATCTCAAATTCTTATTTTTGGAATATTTCCCCCACTTAACTGTTTAAGATCATCAAACAAATTTAAATATTAGACAGAGATAACCAAATCAAACACAAAATGCAGTTTTGAAATGATGTGAAAAATAATTGCCCCCTTGCTAAATCATGAACTAACTGTGCCTAAACACATTTTTTGGAAAGTGAGTTCAGGTTCACAGACCATGACCTCCAGACCTGTTCAGTCAAGAAGTCACTTCAATAGAACCAATCTGACTAAATGAAGTCGGCCAAAAGATCTCAAAAAGCAGCAACAAAATACCACAATCTAAAGGAATTCAAGAACAATTGACATCTGTCAGTCTGAAAAGGGTTCCAAAGCCATTTCTAAAGCTTCAGGACTCCAGAGAACCATGATGAGAGCCATTATCCGCAAATGGAGAAAACATGGAACAGTGGTGAACCTTCCCTACCAAAATTACCCCAAGAACACAGAGACGACTCATCCAGGAGGTCACAGAGGAACCAGGACAACATCTAAAGACCTGCAGGCCTCCCTAGCCTCAGTTAAGGTCAGTGACTCAACAATAAGGAAGAGACGGGGCAGAAATGGATCCATGGACGAGTTCCAAGGAGAAAACCACCGCTGACCAGAAAGAACATAAAGGCTCGTCAAACATCTCAATGATCCCCCAAGACCTTTGGAGAACATTCTACACACTGAAGAGACAAAAGTTGAGCTTTTCGGAAGGTGTGCGTCTCGTTGCATCTGCATTTCAGAAAAAGACAATCATGGCAACTGTCCAACATGGTGGTGATGGTTTGGGGCTGCTCTGCTGCTTCACGATGACTTGCTGTGATTGATGGAATCATGAATTCTGCTTTCTAACAGAAAATCCAGACGGAGAATGTCCAGCCATCAGTTGGTGACCTCAAGCTAAAGCACACTTGGATTCTGCAGCAGGATGACGATCCAAAACACACTAGCAAGTCGACTTCTGAATGGCTTAAAAAAAGACAGAATGAAAGTTTTGGATTGGCCTCGTCAAAGTCTAGACTTCAATCTGATTGAAATGCTGACATGACCTTTAAAAGGTCGTTCATGCTCAAAAATCCTCCAGTGTTGTTGAATTAAAACAATTCTGCAAAGAAGAATGGACCAAAAGAAAGACTCATTAGCAGTTCTAGAAAACATTTGGTTTCAGTTGTTGCTGCTGAGGGTGGCCCAACCAGTTGTTAGGTTTAGGGGGCAATTACTTTTCCACACAGAGCCAGCTAGCTCTGAAAAGTTTTCTTTACTTGATAAATAAAATCAGAATTTAAAAATTGCATTTTGTATTTACTTGTGTTATCTTTGTCTGATATTTACATTTATTTGATAAATCTTAAACGTTAAAGTGAGGAATATATGCAAAAAAATTTAAAGATTTTTGTAATATAAATTTTTTTACAAAATTGTTTTATGAAAAAATATTTAAAATAAACAATAATAAAATGTTGGATTTTTTCTTACAGATTAGAAATTTTAGGATCATTTAAAGTTCTTTTTTGTAATTATAATAATATTTTGTGTGTTTTAATAGTTGTCTTAGGAAAAAAAATATTGAAAATAAACAATAATAAATTATTGGATTTTTTTCCTGCAAAATCAGATTTTAAGATAATTAAAATTTTTGTAATTTTAATTTTTTTTGCATTTAAACAGTTGTTTTATGAAAAAAAATATTTGAAATAAACAATGATAGATCACCGGATTTTTTTCTTTCAAATTAGAAGTTTTGAATACTTAAATTTTTTGGTAATTTAAATAATATTTTGTATATTTTAAAAGTTGTTCTATGATTCAAAAAGAAATTATGTTTAAAATAACTACAATAACTTACTGGATTTTTTTTCTTACAAAATGATATTTTAGGATAATTTTAATTTAAATAATATTTTATGTTTTATGAAAAAAGAAACTATATTGAAAATAAACAATAATAAATTATTGGATTTTTCTTACAAATTAGACATTTTAGGATAATTAATTTTTTTTTGTAATTTTAGTAAGATTTTGTGTAAATGTAACTTTATGGAAACAAAAATGAACCTGTATTTAAAATAATAATAATAAACTTATGAATAAATAATAAATAAACTTACTTTCCCCCCTGCAAAATAAAGTTTTAGGACAATTTAAAATTAAGTTTTTTTGTAATTTTAACAACATGCTGTGTATTTTCAACAAACAAAACAAAACAACAATCCTCCCCACCCCCCACCCCCCACCCCCACCCCAAAAAAAGAAGAAAAAGAAAAATCTGTAAAAGAAAAAGAAAAACAGTCAAATCACTGCTGGATATCCTGACTTTATGTACAAACTCCAGACAGAATAAGTTCATCTCATTACAACCACAGCTCCGTCTGCCGCCTCCTACACCTGGACAGGTAAGTGCACGTAAGCCAGAGGAAACAGAAGCTCCCATTTAACCTAAAATATTCTAAAACAAGCTGAAACATCCCACTTCATTCAGCCCGTCTCTGCTGCTGATGCCTTCATTCTGCTGCAGTGAAATAAAGGGGGGATTTGGGTTTATTTCTTTATATTTCTTCTCTCAAACTTTGGTCGGAGCGCTCAATAAATGGTCTGTCTAAACAGTCTGAGCTCTGAGTAAATCCATCAGTCACTGTCGGAGGCTGATTGATGCCTCCAGCGGGGGACGGCTCGCAGCACTGACCCCATATTAAAGTGAGCACGCCGCTTTGTACGCCGCCATAAATAATGGAGGCCACACTCCTTTATCAGCGCCACTTCTGTTCTCCTTCAGATGGAGAGAGATGGAAGAAAAGATGGAGACTGATCATGAAGAAAACGCTGTCAGATAGAAACGGCTCACAGCCAGTCCAGTAAATCAGGGACGGAGGTTTCTGCACAAAATATCCAGAACGCTTTGTTCTGTGTTTTAGTCAGTTAGCATTTAAGCTAAACACCCAGAACAGCGTTGGCTCTGATAAAAAGATTAAATATTGGGAAAGTAGCATGAAGCAGGCACACATTTAAAACTTGGTACACGAGCAAAAGGGAACTAAAAGTTGTAGGTGTCCTCTATGGTGGTGACCGGCTCACTTTATGATGTTTTTTGGCTAAAAAGTTGATTAAATCAGTGATTAAAAGGTGATTTAACATGTGATTTATGTGAAACAACAAGATAAACACAGATTCTTTCCTGATTTATCCTAATAAAAATGAATTAAACATGTTATTAATGTAAAAAAAAAAATGGATATGCACACTTTTTAAAAATTTATCCCAATATAAAGTGACTAAACTGATTTTATGGAAAAAAGAGAGAGACAAACACGGACTCTTTATTAATCTATCCCAATAAAAGAAGATGAAATATGTTATGTTATAAAAAAAAGAAGAGATAAATATGGACTATTTACTGACTATTTACTCTTTTTGCAATAAAATTATTTATGAGGAAAAAAATCTAGATAAACTCAGATCCTTTGCGGATTTATCCCAATAAAAGCTAATAACACAGTGTGTTGACTGATTTACCCCAATAAATGGTGATTTAACATGTTATTTAGGTAAAAAAAGATAAACACAAATTCTTTATAGATTCAGCCCAAAAAAGCAATTTAATTTAAGTGAAAAACAACAAGATAAATATAGATTCTTTACTCCAATAAAGGTGATTAAGCAGGTTGTTTATATAAAGAACGAGATCTACACTGACTTTTTACTGATTTATGCTGTTGTAAATGTCTAAAAGGTTCCGCTTTATCCCAGATTTCAGCCGATCGGTCTGATTAATGCTGAATTCTCTGACTGGATAATGAACCCTCGGCCTCAGACTGATCCGTCTTTAACTCGTCTTTTGTTCCTGACTCGAGTACAGAAGATCCGCATCGTTATTCAGCGTCAGTCTGTCTGCAGGAGGATCTAACTACGTCCCGCTGTGCTGAATTTAAACCACATTTATCCACCAAATTAACTGGAAGCTCCAGGTAAACAGCAAATGTTTTCTCAGCAGTGTGGTGATTCTGTTGTGCCTCTAAAAATGCTTTCCTGTTTGTATTCATTTCATCGTTTCTGCTGTGAAATCTGTCGTTTTGAGGATTTGTTTCCAGTCGACGCCTGAAAATGAAGATTACATCCCTGGTCATGCGACATAATTCCATTTAAACCCTTTGAAAGTTGATTTCTTTCTGTGTGTGTGAGATTGTTTGCACACTTTCCAAAAACATGATTGTGATTCAAAGTGTGGAATGAAAACCCTCTCCTTCTCCTTTCAATTATTCAGCTTCAGCCATGAGGATGAATTAGTCGTCCGACCTCAGCTTCCAAAAACGGAAACAGTCTCATTATGGTTTTAATGGGACGACCGCAAGAAGGATGACGCAGATGATGGAGGACTGGGAGGTCATTTTTTACGGCCACATGTGCTTTGCTATATTTGGCTGGAGATATTTTCACTTCTTCAGACCTCAAAGATGGTTTCAGTTTCAAATCCACCCCTTAGAAGTGAGTGAAATGAGGAAGAATAAAGGACTTTTTCCAAAATATCTGGTGTGTTATTGGTCTGATGCAGCAATGACACGAGATCAAGCATCTTAATGCTCCTGATTTCTGTTTCCATGCTGATCATTTCGACGTTGATCAGATAAACTGGAATAGAAACAAAAGAGCATCATCAGCATAGAGATGACTTCTGAGCATTTATTTCCCACGTCTTGTAAGCAGACACTGTAAAAACTACAAAAACATCAAATAAAATAAACGTTTTTCCAGAAAGTGCTGGTTGTATATTTTAGTCTGATTTTGTTTGTTGCACTTTTAATCAATTTTAATGACTGAGTGCATTCAAATATTGATGAAAATATGACAGAAGACTTAAGAACAAACTAGAAATCTCAGTAATAACTGCCTTTTGGACTTTTACAAACAAGAAAAAGTAGATCTGGTATATTTATGTTGGTGCTGTATGTCAGGCTAACTTTTTGCGTCGATACTTAAACCAATCAAGCCCAGGATGCAGCAACAGTGCCCCAGTAGACTGGTTTTAGTGGAATATATGCATGTAGGGAAGCTAGGATTTAGTAAACAGTCACATAGTGGAAGTGGAGGAGGAAGATGCATGAATTATAATCAGAATGTTAGCCAACTTCCTGCATCTGGTGAGTTTAAATACTTGTCAGGAGGAAGATTCTCATTTCTGGAGGTTCATTTTTAGAAAAGAAATAAATGAGAATCAGGACTGAGCCTTCACAAAACATCATTATGCTAAGTCCTGCATGTTTTATTTTGTATTTTTCTATAAGTACTCCTTCCTTTCTGACTGTTTTTATGAACAAAGAGGAGGTTTGTCTGTTAATTACACCCAAACATCTGATTAGTTAGGGGAGGGTTTGGGGCTATTTGGAGGATTTAGACTTTACAAACCATCATCTATTAAGTCATGCATTTTTTATATATTTATTTTTTACACAGATACTTCTGCATTTCTGTTTGTATTTTAAACAAATCAAGCCCAGGATGCAGCAGTGGTGCCCCAGAAGCCTGCTTTTAGTGGCAGGTTGGATTTTGCAGACAGTCACATAGCAGAAGGGGAGGAGGAAGCTGCATGAATTAAACACTTGTCGGTAGTCTGAAGGTGCTACTTTTCTGATAAATGCTGTCATTTTCTTATGACAACAGTCTGAGGTTCACATTTTACACTTCACATCTTTTTTCTACGTCATGCCTGCTTTTTTTTATTCTGCTGTGCAAATATTAAATATAAAACTAGTAAAAATACCCATGAGCAATTTTTAGCTCCGCTTTGTGTCTTCTACAGGGCTGGGTAATCCTCAGTACACTATAAAAAAAACGGCTTCCTAACTCCATCATCTGCCACAGAGATAATAATGTGAGAAGTCAGACTTGTGCTGCTCAGCCAGCGTTGATTTAAAAACTCCTGACGACGTGTTTCCTCCTGCCAGCGCTCTCCCCGATAGTTTAATATCACTTATAGTTGTTTATTTATGACCCGCATCCCCATCTGTGTTCTTAGCTTAATTACTTGGGGGTTATGTGTAATCACTGATGGAGGGGCTGCAGTGGAGGAGGGAGGCCGGGCCAAGGTGAGAAAAACCGAGAAGGAAGCAAGACGAGGAGAGACGAGGGACGCGAGGGCCAAAACACAATTAGGGTGGGAGGAAGAAAAAAGAACAAACTGAAAGCAGAGGAAAATGAAGAGGTATTAAAAGGCGTTTAAAGTGCAGTGTAATCACACGGCGAGAGGATGACGATCATTACAATCATAATCCACACAGTGATTTAGAAACACTGCTGGGTTTCAGACTCTACAGCTGGCAGATTAGCTCCATGCTAAATGAAAAGCCGCTGCCTCGTGTCTGATCGTGGTTCTTTCTGATGCAAACTGTTTATCTCCAGCAGACGATTCATCGTTATGCCTTTAAAGTCAAATGTTGGACGCTCAAGTCTCCATTACAGCTGATTTTACGGCATTCATGGTGGTGAAAAAAGACACTTTATAAAGCAATTAAAGGGAAAAAACAAGCAGAAACTCTGCAGTGATGATCCAGGATTCATTTAAAACAGAGGAGTCTGGCTCACTTCAGTTCATTCACCACATTCAGCCCAGTTTGATCTCATCTGGGCCAGACCAGTAAAATAAGAGCACAATAAGCCATCAGTCACCACAACTACAAATGTTTCCTTTGTTTTAGTGCAAAAAAAGGACTTTCTGAAAATATTCACATTTAAGGAATTATCTTTATACAAAACATTATGAACAACCTGAAATTTGTTTCAACAGAAAGATGGAAGAACGACACAAACGAGACAAAAAATGACACAAGCTTGAAACAAAATGACTAAAATGACACACAAAGCAATGAATAAAGGAAAACACAAAATGACTGAAATAAGACAAAAAACACAAATGAGACAAAAAGTAAACACAAAACGACAAAAACATGAGACAAATGACAAAAGTCAGGCCAAAAAAGACAAAAACCAACAAAATCAGGAGAAAATATTACATAAATAGGACACAAAATGACAACAGAACAATAAGCAGTCTAGTATTTTACTTGATCAAAGCGACTTTTCATGTTCTAGAAATTATTTAACAGATTGAAAATTTGCAGTTGATGTCTTTTCTGTAATTTTTACACTTTACAAAGTCGTCCCACAGGCTGGATTGGACCCTCTGGAGGGTCAGTTTTGGCCCACAGGCTGCATGTTTGACACCCCCGATCTCCATCCATCCATCCATCCATCCATCCATCCATCCATCCATCCATTCTCTATACACCGCTTTATCCTCACTAGGGTCATGGGGGGGTGCTGGAGTCTATCCCAGCTGACTCGGGTGAAGGCAGGGGACACCCTGGACAGGTCACCAGTCTGTCACAGGGCTACATATACAGACGAACAATCACACTCACATTCACACCTACGGACAATTTAGAGTACTCAATTAACCTCAGCATATTTTTGGACTGTGGGAGGAAGCCGGAGTACCCGGAGAAAAGAGTTCAATCTGCGTTAATGAGAAAGAACGAACCAGTAACACCAACAGGTTGAGTTTAATTGGACTTTACATTACAGGGATGCCCTTCACATGGATTTATTTACCTTTATTTAACCAGGACGTCACATTGAGATTAGAAATCTGTTTTACAAGGGAGACAAAACAGATTAAAAGTTCATTCTTCAAAAGAAATTATTATTTTTATTACATTTTCTACACCAGAATACACTTCATTGTTATACTATAAAAAAAAAAAATCTGGGTAACTTTATAAAGAATTGCCTCGGGAATAATAAAGTGTCAGTCTATCTCTCTCTCTCTCTCTCTCTCTCTCTCTCTCTATATATATATATATATATATATATCTACTGTGTCCAGTGCTACCACAGAATAAGCATCTCCAGTAAATTTAGATACAGACTTTGTTTGAGCGTCTCCTTCTTCTTGTTGTCTTTAGAGTTGTGAGGTTTGGTCATATTTCTTGTCTGGTGGCTGCAGACTGAACACAAACTCTCAACAGACGAATGTCGCCATCCTCTGGACAAAAGGAGAAATCACTCACATGATGTGCACGGACGGAAACGAGAAAAGCTCTCAGAGAGCGAGGTACTCCAACGCTGCTCATTTCCCATATGGCATTATCAGAAATGCAACATTGTTTTTTTTTGTTTTTGTTTTTGTTTTTTACCAATGTAGCATTTGTTTAGTAGTTATTGATGATCAGAAATTACAGCAGCATAGATTGTGACCTTTTAATACCGATGTACCCACAAACTGAATGACCTTGCACTGAGCATAGGTGTGTGTTATACATGTGTATGTTGTGTGTGGATACTGAATCACGTAGTGGGTGGCGGGAATTGATGGGACTCAGAAACACCCCCACAATTTAATCAGTTGTTCCTGGTATCATTTCTGATGGATAAGTCCTGATAAGTCCTCAGTAGTGGATTTGTAGTCGGATCACAATCATGTGATCGTCAGCAGACAGCTGATGTAGTGTTCACTTGTTGTCATGGTTACAGTGACGCCGTGTCGCTATCTCACAATGTTACAGAAACGAGACAAAAACAAGACAGAAAGCAACAAAAAATAGACACAAAACAACCCAAAGCACAAACAAGATAACAAAATGGGACCACAACAATGACACAAAATAGCAAAAAATAAGACAGCGTCACAAAAAGACAACTCAAACACCAAATGACACAAATTAGACAGAACACCAAAAAACAAGATAAAATAAGACAAATGTGACAAGAAACAACGAGAAGAGACGACGAGAGACACTGAAAAGAAAATCAGAGTTACTGGTTCAATAAAATCAATGCAGCATGGCTCAGAAACAGTGAAGCAGTTGTTGGAAGATGCATTCAGCATGGTGACATCCTCCTACAGGTGATATACAGGAAATCAAAACTGGACTACATCCGTAATGACTGAAATACTGTCATTTCAAACATACTTTGAGTCATTTCAAACAAGTTTCAAGTAATTCTGGACAATGTTGAGGTCATTTTAGGCTATTTTTAAATCATTCTTGACTAGCTTAAAGCTGCTGTCCGGAGTTTGAATCACAGCGTCTCCCAAAACACTGTTGGTCCCTCCCTCCCTCTGATTTCGCCCCTTTATTTGTGCACGCGCGCAGTACATGAGAGGAGTACCCGGAGTGCTGCAGCATCTCGCCTGTTTTGCTGTTTTCCCCTCTTCTACATTTAGTACATTTAGTAAATAATAAAGGAATTATGTTAGAATGCTGTATTGAGTCTAATTTGTCCTAATACCAAAATAACATGAATCTGCTAGGACGAACGAGTAAAGTTTCAATATGTGATTATACTCGTGTATCCCTCTGGATGACGTTGTTTATCAAACTTAGTGCATTTACGCGTGTATATGTGTTACATTGTTTATTTATTTCTATCTAGAGTTCAGAATTGCATGACTCCTCTGACAAAGAGTATGTCCCAGACGCCCCAACATCTTCCTCCAGAGGTCGGGCACCTAAACGAAGCCATCAGGCGGGCTATGGAGGCCGTGGTCGGGGAGCGAGGCGAGCACCCCGAGCCAAAAAACGTCCTGCAGTCTCTTGGCCTGACAAGCCGTGGGATTGGTAACTTTTCTGGAAGTTGCTGATCCCTGATGCTCTCTCCTCCACAAGCAAAACAAATGTGCGCGTGGTTGCGTAGTGCGTAGCTCGCCCACCTCTGCATGGGCTTGCTTGCTGTGCGCGTAACCGTTGATTGACAGCATGACAAAGCTGAAGCTCGAACTTGATTGGTCGGCAGCGACCGGCGCTTTTTGGAATAACATGGGGGTCTATGAGAGGAAGGCGGAGCTCAGGAATAAATTTTCATATCGCGTTATACTAACTTTATATTATAGTATCGAACTAGACTAACACATTTAAGCTTTGTTAAAAAATGATACATAAATTGAAAACAAACAGAAACTCCGGACAGCAGCTTTAATGTGATTTTGGTCCCATTTCAAGTTATTTTGTACAATCCTGAATGGAAAATCAGAGCTACTGGATGAAAAAAATGCAGCATGGCTAAGAAACAGTGAACAGAGGAGCAAGTTGTTAGAGATACAGTCATCATGGTGAACTTTAACAAATCCGTGGATCCAGACTATCAGCTGCATCACTACCAAAACCTAATCACTTGGTCCCTCTGCCATTTCTGACCTTCCCTGAAATTTTCATCCAGATCCATTAGTCTGTTTTTGAGTAATGTTGCTAACAGACAGACAGACAGACAGACAAATCAACACCAATTTTCCCATAACTGCGCTGCGTTCCTTGATGGAGTAATTAACATTTTATCATTTTAGGAGAACTGGGTTAGACTCTAGAGACAGTGCAGCGATGCATCTTGGTTTCTTTTTTGCAGATTTTGTCCTCCATCACATCTCTGAAGTCAGGATGCAGAAATATTTAAGAAAACCAAAATAATTGGAGAATTATCCTTTAAACCACACCACAGGCCTAACATGACCTTCCTTCTAGTTTACTGTCTTCCTCACAGATAGACCTGAGTAGGGTGACCATATTCTGTTTCTCTGAAAAGAGGACACACTTCCAGCTTGCGCGTGAAAAATTTTCATCCCCCCCCCCCCCCCCCCCCCCCTCCCACCACCACCACCACCACCACCACCATCACCACCACCATTTTTAGGGGTTTTCCATGGGTCAGGGGGCTTTCTGTGCTTCAAACTCAGTTAAACAGATATTCTGAATTCCCCAGAAAAGAACACTTTACCTGGATATACAGAAACGTAGCCCAAAACACTCACAAACAGTTGCTTTTTGAATAATATATTTATTCATTTAAAGCAATTCTCCTAAACAATATAATCAGTCACATACAAATATGGCATGCTCTAGTCTTTAATAGTTATTGACTCAAGTTGTGTAGGAACACATGTATTCACATGTTTAACAAAATAAGAAATAATCATCTCTCTTAAGTCTGACACTTACACCTTAGTTAGGAAAAGTGAGGTAGAGTACCATTCTTCAAAATAACCTTCTAATTATCAATTATGTAAAAATAGAAATAATGCCTCAAAATATTAAACAAAAAGAAAAAAGAGAGGTAGCCTATTCTTCAATGTTCAGTTAGCCCATTCTTCAAAATAATGTGTCTAATGGAATGAAAAAAATATAGAAATAATGCCTCAAGTCAACAGTCCTTTTTTCCTTCTTTTTCCTTTTCTTATTAGCTACAGAGACATAAGTCCCAGCTTTGCAGACTGTATATTCTGCCTCCCATTTGACACGACCCGGAAGAAAACAGGAGTACTTTTTTCGCATTTCATCAGTGAAATGACATTTGCGTTTCGGCATTTTCTTTCTGTTCGAGTTCTCTCTCGCAGTGTGCCGACCTTCAGCCTGCCAGGAAGCGAATCTCCAGCGCCGTGGCGTTGGCGCTCCGCAGCGTGTGCAGTGGAAATTGTCTGATAGAAGAGTTCTAAGTGCTGCGCAGTACGATTCAAGAGCGCGGCGCGGCGTGGCGGTTTCGCGTTATGTGGAATTTAGGGGATCAAAAACCCAGACATTTGAAGGACTTTATAAACGCCGGCCGGACAGCCTCTCAAAAGAGGACATGTCCGGGCAAAAGAGGACGTATGGTCACCCTAGACCTGAGCTTTACCTCTACACACAAAACACATTTATGTTTGGTTTCTTTTTTAACCACCGTACAACTGAAGGAGATGAATGAGAAACTCTGGAAGTCAACAGATCACATCACGTCACTGCAGGTCAGCGTCATTTTATTTAGCAGGGTTCCAACGGCCCGTTACGCTGTAAGTTTAAAAGATTACGCTGTGATTAGGTCTGCTATGCTGTTATTTTGACAGATCAGGGTTCTCGCCAGCGCATTTCAAAGATTACGCTGTTGTTATGAGAGTGTGTGGCTCCGTCATGAGAGATCGAGAGAGCGTGTGTGTGTGTGTGTGTGTGTGTGTGAGAGAGAGGGAGAGCGAGATGTCCGAGCGACCCTGAATGCAGCGCGAGCGAGAGAGACGGCAGTCGGTTCGGTAGAAGATGAGAGAAGGTGTGTAGTTGCTGGGTTGGTGGTACTGTGCGGTTCAGCCACTGTTGATAGACAATAAAGGCTGCAGTGTTCTTCGATGCGACTGGGCTCCTGTGTCTTTGCCTCTACGGCTGCTGATGAAGTGAAGGGGGTTAACCCCGGGCTTCCTGACCACGGTCGGGGCCGAACAGGAAGGGTTAACACTGTGATTAGGGCCGCTACCTTGTTATTTTGATAGATAACGCCATGTGCGTCTGTTTATCTCCAGCAGATGATTCATCGTGCGTTTGTTTTTATCGACTGGGTGCCTATCTAGGTTAATTTATGTCTCCCCACCTCAGCTGTACTTTCCTGTCGATTGACCCGTTCTCGTCTAAAATTAAGAGTCGCTTCCAATCTCGGGGTTACATTTAGCATGTCTCGGTTGTTTCCGTGATGCCATGTATGGTGAATAGTGACTAAATCACGAGCATTTGGAGCATCTGCGTGACGCTCATTGGCTGACATCTGGGCCGGCCGCTCACAAGATTTAATGAAGGCTATTGCACATGTGGGAGGACCTGTCGTTATGCTGTAAAAAAAATACTGGTGAGAACCCTGTTTAGCTTAGTTAGCAAACATTGTGACATTGTGATGCTTCACTTTTTGCTTGTGGTTGTGAGTTTTAAAACAGGAAATATACTCAAAAATAATAATTTCCTGGTACTATAATAATGGTTTATAAACATGTAGAATAATATCATTAATAGAAAAGTTGCTGTTGATAGGTTTATGCAATAAGTGTTTCACTTAACTGTGTTTAAAAAAGAAAAAAGCAGACAAGGTCAGTGTTGATGGTCAGACTGTCTTTGGTCACATATGCGACCTTGTTTCTTTCTTGTGGCTGTAAGTCGCTCCTTTAGTTACTTGTATTTGAATGTAATCCTAATCCTAACAGTTGTGGAGCAAACTGGATGAACACTTGGCTGCAGTTCATCATGTCTTCAAAGAGATGCAAAATCGACATTTTAAAGGTTTGAACCATGTTATCTGAGGCACCCAAAGGAAGGTTTTTAAGCTTCAATAACGTATTTGTGCACTTTAAGTTGAATGTGGAGGGAGTTCCTTTCTGTAGATTAAATGCGTTGATGAGATGAAATATTTCACTGTTAAAACAGGTTCTGTAGTTTCCATGTTTAATTGTTTGATCTAAAAAAAATATTAAATCAGTTTGTTATTTATTTGTTTAATTGTTTGGAATGCTTTGTAGGTCAACACAAATTTAGCTTCAGCAAAAGTAATTTCATTTAGGTTGCATCAATAGAACTGTATCATGTATAGAATATGAAATCTGATCATTTATTATAGATACAAACAAATTAAACAGCAACCAGATGGCATAAATGCATATATTTAATAGAAATGCTTCATGCATGTATAACATGGGTGAAGTATGAAAAAGAACATGATTTGACTTAAAGATTTCAATGTGAAATAATGATCCTCAAACAGCAGATATTAATTAAGGGGATTTTGGTTGAAAATGTGTTCAAAACAAAACACAGTATAGTTTTGTGCTGTCAGTCATTTTTTGTACTCAAATCCAACGAGGTTTTTCTTTCAGTGAGTACAAAACAATCGTTTGCTGCTCAAAGTGAATTTTTCATGTTTATGGTTTTATGTCTGTACAATTACTGAGACCTGAAACTATTCCACATGTGTTGTATAGTCATACAGTAAGCTACTATATGAGGCTGAAGTGGTAGCATGAAGGTAGCTCTGGATGATGCATTTTTGTTCAATGATTATTGGTGAATAATTACATTAGGTCCATTAGATAAGGAACCAGAACAGGGTTCAAGAGAACAGGATCTGCCCACCAGGTCTGAGATGAACAAATGGAGACAGATCTTACATTATATGAGGTATAAAAGTTTCTATTTTACTTCAACATAGTTGATGGCACAATTTACCACAACATATTTTATCCAAAGGCTCAATTAACCAGAAGTTGAAACAAGAAAACTTTATTTTGAAAGCCATATTCCTCGTATCCAAAGACTACACCAGTGTTTCAGCGTTTCACATGAACCCAGACCCACAGTGTGCTTTTTTAACTGTCAGTGTGACAGTTCAAACAATAACAACACTACATATTTGCTCCATTGCATTTGTTTACGTTTAAACCAAGTAGTGCTGAGACTGCTGTCAGAATGTGACATCATGGACATTCTAGAATTCAAACCACATTTAAATCCCAGTGTGGAGTCAGCTCTGGACAGTGTCTTACAGATTTCAGGAGGACAACAGGACTACACTGAAACTAGCAGGACATCGAGATTAAATTCAGCATCAACCTTTCAACAAAATCCAAAGAAGCGAACATTTTTGAGGTAAGTGACTTCACTGTTCTGTTTGATGAAGCAAACACCAGAGGAAACATTCAGAAGGAAGTTTTAAAATCTGTTTTTCTACAACTCTGTCCAGTTTGTAATGAAATCTGTGAGCCAGAACAGGATGTAACACTCAGTTTTGTGCTTGTCATGTAATTTTTAACATCATTTATTCAAATCTAAGATTTCAGCAGTTCGGTAGGTAAATGATGTGTTCAGGTTTGATCTTAACTGGATAACTAAAACCAACCAATACTCCTGTAAAGAGATTATTTCAGAGATTATTTCATCTACTTGTCCTGTAGTTGAAACGAGAAGACGGTGAAAAATTCATGTTTTATCTGTATTAGTTCTTGAGATATTGTCATTTAAACATTACCTCAGATGCCTGTAATATGTAAAAAATATGCTGGAAGTGGATAAACAGGCTTTAAAAACATCTCAAATATCTGGATTTGTAAATAAGAAATCCAAAACATTCAAAAATATTCGTATTTTTAATATATTTAAAATATGTTTTATGCTAGAAAAAATTTGTCCAATGAGACACGGTTGATCAGAAAATGTTCTAACAAATGAGAGACATCAGCAATTTATAACAACATTAGTCAGAGCATGTTATTATAGGTGATTAAATGCAGATAGATGAGAAAAACAATGGCAGTTTGATAATTTAACCTGACATTTTCAAAAATAAACAATGCTGAGAACTTTCTAATTGTTTTTAAATTCATTCTAGAATTCATTTTAAACACAAACTCTGAGTGGAGACACCATTTCACTTTATTTTACTGAGTTATTTGCTAGTTTATTGAGTAGTTTAGTAAAACTTTTGTGAGGTAAGTAACTCCACTCTTCTGTTTATTGAAGTAAACACTTTGGAGTTTCTGAGGAAGCATCCATGTAATTTTGCTGCTGTCCAATATGCCTTATAACACAATTCAGAACAGGGTGTAACACTCAGTGCTGTTGTTTTGTGATAATTGGTTCAATATTTAGCAAATTTGATGAAAAACTGAGATCACAACAGTGTGGTAGATTACCAATGGTTTAACAAGACATCCATAGATTATGGCTCTCTTTTGTCTGTTTCACTTTCAGTCTTCTGTGAAAAGATAAAAATGAACATTCAAAGTTCATCCTCACCATCTTCCTCTGATGGGAGAACCAAAGTCCCAAAAGGCTACACGCTGGTGAAAAACCTGGGACATGGAAGCTATGGAACAGTGCTGGAATGTGTGGAAGACAGCACTGAAGAGCACGTGGCTATAAAGATGCCCCAAATGAACAATCTAGACCGTGAGGTAAGACACTGATTTCAGCTGAAGAGTGACACAAAAAGACATTTTTAAAACGATGGCAGTACCACTATAAGATTCTGAGTAGTGGCACTGGTCATCTAATGTACTTCATAGTTGTTGAGAAGAACTGATTGGACTATGTGGCTCAGCAAACATATTATGTCTCCACAGGCGGAAATCTTGGAAAAGCTCATGAGCCACAACTCGGACGAGTCCAACATCATCAAGTACAAAGGAGAAGTCTTTGTAAAAAGTACGAGGCTCCTGGTGTTGGAAAAACTGGACATCACCCTGCGGGACTATGTATGTGGTTTAGGAGGACCAGTGCGACTGGAACACGTCCGTACAGTCATTCAACAGGTATGACCTTCTATTGTCTCCTTATATTTACCTCCTACACTGGTGCTATAAACAGCATCAGTGGTTCAGGAACCTTTAGAACCTCTACTTTTATTGTCATGTGACAGATTCCTTTAACAAACTCCTGATAAATGTTTTTTTCTTACAGCTGGCCGTGGCTTTGAATACGACCAAGAGTGCTGGCATAATCCACGGTGATGTGAAAATGGATAACATCATGATGGTGGATCATGTGAAGCAGCCCTTCAAGGTCAAACTCATTGACTTTGGTTTGGCCAAGTACAGATCTGAAGCCAAAGCAGGAGATCTAGTCCAAATACCTGCATTTAGGTATGATAATACTGATAAGTTTTCACCATTGAGAAACCTTTAATTCAGCACTGTCTCCTTACTGTCTACTGTGTCACATCTTCATTTGATGTTTTTTCCACATTCAGAGCTCCAGAAATCCTCCTGGGCCTGCCGTATTCAGAGGCCATCGACGTTTGGTCGTTAGGCTGCATGATGGCCTGGATGGTGGCTCGTATTGCTCTCTTCGGATCACACTCAGAATACTGGATAGTGAGTAAATTACTGTAGCTGAAATGCATTAGAAGCCGTCACACGATTAGCTTCAGGTCTAACGTGGTGTTGTGTTCTGTCTGCAGCTCCAACAAATGATCAGTCTGCTGGGTCCGCCACCGCAACATCTCATCGAAGCTGGTGGGAGATCACGATTCTTTTTAAGGAAATAAGTGGTGGTTTGTGGCGGCTGAAGGTACGATACTCCTACTGTGATTTTACCACTGACCTCTACTCACTCAATAAGATGAAGGCTTTAGTAAGCATCTTTGTTTTCTTCTTTCAGACACCAGGAGAGCATTTTGGGATCTTTGCCATGTACGACATTCCCACACATCACACGTTCGGCTCTCTGGATGAAATGAAAACGGTGGGTAGTTTAGGAAGCAGCAGCTAGTTGCTGAAGAGTGACGTTCATTTATTGTATTCATATTTCAGGTTGAAGGTGACTTGACCACTGTTGTACTTTCCAAACGTTTTCTGCACCAGGTGTATTCTGAGCCGGACAACCCAGCAGAGGCTGATGAGAGGAGGGAGTGTATCGAGCTGTTGAAGGCGATGGTTCGCTGGGATGAGAAGGACAGAATCACCCCCAGTGGTATCCTCAACCATCCTTTTATCACTAAAAGCTACCTCAACAGCAGCTCCCCCATCAGCAGTTGGTAAGTGTGCTTCTATTTACTTTGTACACGGGTTGTGAGGTATTAACAGCCCAGCAAGTGACAAAACACGGATATGGACTTTTGCTGATTTCCATGTTTACATTCTCTGCTTGTCGGATGTAAACCCAACAGTGTGTGTTTCCTTTTTTTAGCGATGAACCTAAACCCTCCACCAGCGTGTTCATCATGGTTAAGCCTGCAGACCCTGAAAACAGAACTGACCTGACAGGCTTGCCTGATGAGGACAAAGACCGGGAGCACAAGAAGAGCAGCAAAGATGAGCACAGTGAGGATCGTGATGATTCTAAAGCTGCTAAAGACATTGAGGACGGTGAAAACGGTGACACCAGCAACGTGAGCAAAGATGATCAGTTCAGGAAGGTTGAGCAGAACCATCAGTACACTGAAGACAGCGAGAAGGAGCAAAGCAAGAAGAAAAAGAAGAAGAACTGCTTCCAACGCATCTTGTCTTGGATGAAGAAGACATTCTGCTGCTACTGTGTGTCTGATGTGATGGACTGAGCAGCACCAATGGCGTGCAGTCACATTTCACTCTCACAGGTCTGACCTCAGTATCCTTCTCTGGGTTTATTGTTCTCTTGTGCTTTGATCTGTTTTCTCTCTAATATCCTGCTCTCTCTCTCCTTTACCCTCACTCCAACCGGTGCAGGCAGAAGGCCGCCCTCTCAGAGCCTGGTTCTGCCGGAGGTTTCTTCCCATTTCAAGTGAGTTGTTCCTCCCAAGTGTCCCAAGTGCTTGCTCTAAGGGGAATCCAAAGGATTCATTGGGATTCTGTCTGTAATTAATTTTTAATGGACTAGTCCTCATTTTATCATGTAAAGTGACTTGAGACATCTGTTATGAACTGACAGTATGTAAATTAGGACAGTAGTTTTAAATAATATGTACTTAAATAGTGCAAAGCACAAATAGATGAAAAGAATAATTTTATATATCTAACTTTTTTAAAATTAAAATATGCAATTATGTTATTTGTAAATATAATATGCAGGCTATACAATACACAGTTTGTGTATTGTGTATGTGTAAAGTCAGACAGAAGGCTTACTCCAAATAACATAACTTATTTGCTAACATAGAGTTCAATTCAATTCAAAAAGCTAAAATGATTTATTAATAATAATAATAATAATAATAATACTCCATTTTATTTGTAATGCACTTTTCATTGAAGCAAAATCTCAAAGTGCTACATTAAAGATATAAAAGGATTTTAAAAAAGTAATAAAAGAACAATAATAAAAACCTTTAAATTTAAAACACATGGAACAAAAAATCTAAAAATAATTCAAAGGGAAATGACACGTGCTCATCTTTAGCATAGATAGTGTGAAAGTATATTCGAAAAACATTTTGTCTCAAGTCAGCTTTTAAAATGTTGATTACACGGCAGATATGACTAATTTATTTTCTGATTTTTACCACGTATTCTAGCAGGTGATTGGCCGTGATGAAGAGACGTCAGATTGTACAGAATGGTGTTATGGAGCTGACATTATGGAGCTGCGGTTCCTGGCCTCACCTACCTTGAAGTGTTGGTTGTTCTCTTGTGCTTTCTCTGTCTGTTTTCTATCTACTGTCCTGTTCTTTCTCTCCTTTACCCTCACCCCAACCGGTCGAGGCAGATGGCCGCCCTGTCTGAGCCTGGTTCTGCCGGAGGGTTCTTCCTGAAAAAGGGAGTTTTACCTCCCCACTGTCGCCAAGTGCTTGCTCAGACGGGAATCCAAAGGAAAATTTGGATTTGTTGGGTTTCTCTCTATAATTTTGTCTTTACTTTTCTGATTGAAGTGTCTTGAGATGACACATTTGAAATGGTAAATAAAATTTATTGAAACTGAATTGAAAGCTTCACCCAAAAAGTGTCTGGATTTTGGTCACATGGTTGTTGCTCAAACTGGCCTGAGTCAGTCATGGCTTCTCAGTTGCCGTGCAGAGCAGAGAATCTTTTGGGTTTTTTAAACGTTCATCATTATTTTTGGTGAATTTTTGAATTTGACATTTTAAATAAAGTGACTACAATGAAATCTGACAATTTTAAGCTTATTTTCAATATTTTTTCTCAGTGTAATCACACAAAACTGATGGTATTTATTACAAACAGTCGGAAAGCTGAACCATTCTTTCCATTTTTACAGTTTGTGGCTCTAAAAAAACATTTGTATTTTGGATATTTTTTCAAAGAAAGCATGCCTTTTAAGCACAGTAGTGTTAAGAGGGTTAGAAGTGACAAACATGTCTCATTGCAATGAGTGATAAAGTTATTTTTCCTGCACTCCGCAACTTACAAGTCTCCAAACTATCAATCCTAACTATTTGTAATCCTTTACATTGGATATCACCTTTCACAGATACAAAATCACAAAGTGCTTTACAACTATTCACCTTATTTTGCAGCTTCGCCAGGGCGGCGACATATTACAGCATTTTGTCCTGTGATTTCCGCTTCAGACCGGAAGTGCAGTTGTCAACAAAAGGAACGAGCGGTGTAAGCTAACCAGCTAGCGATTTTATTTCATCAAGATGTCGAGGCTGCCATAATAACTGGGCCAAGAGGAGAGAGTTTTTGAAACAAACCTGTTTTGAACATCATGTGGAGAGATCAGAGTGTTGTGGGGCACCATATAATCTCCATCGTCCGCCCAAAGATGAGGAGCACATGCGGCTGTGGCGGTACCTGGTCAACTCGTGCATATTCAAACTTGTGCGTATGCAAACTCGTGCGTATGCAAGGGTTAGGGTTAGGGTTCGGGACGACAATTCAGCAACTGCCAGTGGTTTATAAATCCATGTTTGATCACCATAAATAAATAATAAAACACTGATTTTACATTCACTCAATACACACAAGTTTGCATACGCACGAGTTGACCAGTATCCGCTGTGGCTGAAAGCGCTAAACCTCAAGTGCCCACCGAAGCGCCGTTATGTATGTTCGTTTCATTTTGTGGACAGAGAGCCGACAGAGGAGCACCCTTACCCCGAGAAATAGCTCGGCTATGATGCTCCAGTAAAGAAGCCACGGCGGGCTTTGAAGATGTTGTCAGATAGGGGTGAGTGAGATATTGTTTTGCCTGATGTAAAGTTCCCATGATCCATGCTGTGATTACATTTAATGATCAGTTATGAACAATTAACTGAAACAATTTCTAAAATTACATTTTACATTTTATTAAGATGGTGGTTTTGAACACTGTGATCAGTCTTAATGTAGCTTACATTATTTCTGGATACTTGTAAGACCTAAAGTTTGCAACGTATGTCAGTCTCAGTATTTTTAATTCTTGCTAGTCTGTACTCATGGTGGCACCTTCAGTGATGCATGCAGGTGTTTTTGTTAGAAAACAGTAAAGAGTAAAGGGAGGAAGCACTTTACTTTTCAATAAAAACAATAAACTTTATCAAATCTACCACGATGTTGTATAAAGAAAATATTTAAAAGATGATTCTGATTTACTTCAACCTGGTGTATTTCCCTTTAATGTGACTGTTGTGGTTCTGTGGGTGGTGTTAACTTTGTGTTCACCTCAGTTCTCTGAATCTGCAAACTTATCATGACCCACAGAGCCACAATAATGGAAATGAAACCAAATGGAAATACAGCAGAATTATGCTTGAAGAGAAGCTGAACTAAAACATTGTGACAGCACAGTTATAACATAAAGGAATGAGTCACAAATTCTCCTAAAACAGCTGCAACTGTTACACTACTGATGTAGAACAACAGTAGAGTCCAGAGGAGGTGAAGCTTCTCTGATGTTGTTGACAGATGTCACATCTATCTGAAGGGGGCAGTAGAGGACATTATCTACATTACCACAGGGGGCGCTGTTGAGAGAGGAGGCAACAATGCTAGAAAAATCCACCTCAGTATAATCGAGTTCACTGGAGTCATCTTTAGCCTGAAAGAGAACAAGTTTGGTCATAGAAACTATACAACATCTACAGAGACCCTCAGAAAACTGTGACACAGAACTTAAAATGTACAAACACACATTTCATGTATCAAACCTCCACCAAACCATTTAGACTCAATCCTATTCCGTTCATTCTCTGGTTGTAAAATACATCTCTACGCTGATGACACCATGCTGTACTTGAGTGAAGATATTGTACATTCTGCTGTCAAATACTTTCAGCCTTATTTTGCAGTCATTTCAAAACAGGTACAATCATATGTGTGACATCCTCTGATGTTTCTGCAGGAAGGTTTTGCTACAAACTGATGTATATTTGCATCTGCATCTATGTTTGACAATTAGCAAGAAGAAATTGTTGCTTTTTCCCACCAGAAAACAATCATGATTTGTTTTTAGTCTAAAATAATCCCACTCTGTGCAGATATTCATCACAGTTACTCAAAAATACACATTTAAACTGTTGAAAAGGCTACATAAGAGCAGATATTTGAAGTATTTCTCTCTTTAAACACAGTCTGCGACATATTTTCTGTACACTGAAACAGAATTATTATTTGTTTCACTGGTCAGCTGAACAACAAAATGTTAATTCACAACTAGTCCTGTGTACTTGAATTAAGACCTAACAGAGTTATTTATGGTATAATTTTTGCCTGTATGGATCACATATTAGAGAAAATTCCTCACATTGTGACAGCACAGTTATAACATAAAGGAATGAGTCACAAATTCTCATAAAACATCTGCAACTGTTACACTACTGATGTAGAACAACAATAGAGTCCAGAGGAGGTGAAGCTTCTCTGATGTTGTTGACAGACATCACATCTAAAGAGGCAGTAGAGGAGAGTAGAGGGGCAGTTATCTACATCAGCACAGGGGGCGCTGTTGGAAAAATCCACCTCTGTGTAACCGAGTTCACTGGAGTCATCTTCAGCCTGAAAGAAAACAAGAAGATGAACTTTCAGACTTTTATTTTGGAAGGAAATTTACTTTTTATGCTCGCAAAAATACAACATCTACAGAGATCCTCAGAAAAGTTTTTTTCTTGCTCAAATAAATTAAAACGCAAAAACTCACATTTTATGCATCAGACCTCCACTTAACCATTTCGGCTCAGTCCTGTTCCGTTCATTGTCCGGTTATAACACACATCTCTATGCTGACGACACCACGTTGTACTTAGTGAAGATATTGTACGTTGTATACCGTCAATGCTCTTCAGCACAGTTTTGCTGTCATTTTAAAACACATAAAATGAAGTGTGTGACATCCTCTGATGTTTCTGCGGGAAGATTTTGACATATAATGATAGATGTTTGCATCTGCATGGCAATAAATAAGAAGAAACTGTCAAACAATCACGATTTGTTTTGAACCTAAGTTAATAATACTCAGCACAGATATTCATCACAGTGACTCAAAAATACACATTTCAGCTGATAAAAAGTTTGTAAAAGAGCAGATATTTGAAGAAGTTCTATCTTTAAACAGCCTGCTACATATTTTCTGTACAGTGAAGCAGAATTTTTATTTGTTTTGCCGGTCAAACAAACAACCAAAGACTTGTTCATAACTAATCCTGTGTACTTGGATTTCAATGGTTTTGTGCTATTTATGGTCTGATTTTTTCCTGATTAATTTACATATTAGGGCTAAAACTCTACAAAATTATTTAAAATACTATGCTGTCTGACTGTAATACATAAAATCTTCCATCAATAACACAGAGGCATCGTGTAGCTATACAAGGCTTCAATGTCATATCAGGCAAGCTTTAATAATAACCTGTACAGGCACATTAGAACTGTACTTCCATCAGTACAGAAGAGGAAAGACAAGCAGGACTCCAGACTGTCACTGAAATGTTGCAATTGCAACCTTTTTTGGAGCGTGTGCGAGCCAAAAATTCAAGTGGTTGCAGTTCATGATGATCAGTAAACTGTATTTGTGTCATTCTAATCGACACAGGCAGCAACTGTGTTAACCACAGAGATGGAAAGTAGTACTTTTATTTTGCTTTAGTTTGACAGCCAGTTGAAAGCATCGAACTCCGTCCTTAACATGGATCTGCTCTGCTGAACTGTCCTGAAATTGTCACCGTCAAACTCTGCTCAGCAAAAAAAAAAAAGTACATTCTGGAAGGCAACCCAGGAGATAGAAGAAAGGCTGAAAGACAAGGTTTTTTAAAATCAAAGTTTTTACAAAAGTTTTAAAATGCTGACCTTTGGGAAGAGGTCAAAGAGGAAATGATTGGCTGAATGGCAGCACAGACCAACAGGAAGCTGCTTGTAGTTGGCCTGATCTCAGATCCCAACATGAGATCAGGCCAACCTGTAATATACATCTCTATGCTGATGTCACCATGTTGTACAAAAGATCTGCAGTCAAAACACAGAGACACGAGGAAGTATTGACATCAGCAAAACTATTGCCGTAGAAAAAGAAAACTCAGTTTTATCTGGGACAAATCTGCCATTAGAATGCCTAATTTAACTATCTTTAAAACTATTTTTGGTCACACACCTGTTTGAGCACACTGCAGCAGCTACCACAGCCTGCAATGTGGGGCGTTTAGGGAACACTGGTAAACTCTAGAGTCCATCAATAAGAAAAGATTCAATAAGAGATGTGTTTCGCCTGTGACACAACTACACAGACCTACAACTCAAAACTATGAGACAAAACAAATGGCCATGATTGATTATATGTGCTCTCAAAGCTTCTATGTTGTTTCACTGTAAGTAGTTAAAAGCTTATAAATATTATACAATCAGAGATCAGATCTTTTTGTCAAACACACATAAACTAAAATATAAAAAACAAAATTTTATCCATCAAACCTCAACTAAACCATTGAGACTCAATCCTGTTCCATTCATTCTCTGGATGTAAGATATATCTCTATGCTGATGACATCATATTGTCCATTAGTGCAGATATTCAGCACTGCTTTGCTGTCATTTTAAAACAGGTACAATCAGATCTTTTTGTCAAAGTGAGATGGGTATTTGTTTTTGTACTTTAAAAAGCTTTTATTTTGTAGCCCACTGTTCCACGTTGAGTATAAGCCACAATAATAATGAAGATTGTTGTGATGTATTTTTTGTATATTAGCAATTTGTTTTACACATAATTTTACATTATTTGGGTAATAAATTAATTTAAGCAACAGAAAATCTGAGGAGCCATTTGCGAGCCAAAAGAGCCGACTCTATGGTGTGATTTCTACCTGACATATTTCTGTATTAGGGATGAAAACTCTACCTAAAAACATTACTTTACTTGGGAATTCAGAAATGACTCACTATTACCTGATGAAGTCTAATTTGTTAGTAATCTGAGTTCTGATCTGGAAGCTAAAAACCATCCAGTCTCTATACACCGCTTTATCCTCACTAGGGTCGTGGGGGGTGCTGGAGTCTATCCCAGCTGACTCGGGCGAAGGCAGGGGACACCCTGGACAGGTCACCAGTCTGTCACAGGGCTACATACACAGACGAACAATCACACTCGCATTCACACCTACGGGCAATTTAGAGTAACCAATTAACCTCAGCATATTTTTGGACTGTGGGAGGAAGCCGGAGTGCCCGGAGAAAACCCACGCATGCACAGGGAGAACATGCAAACTCCATGCAGAAAGATCCCAGGCCCACCCCAGGATTTGAACCAGGGATCTTCTTGCTGCAAGGCGAAAGTGCTAACCACTGTACTACTGAGCAGCCCAGAAGCTAAAATCCCACCACAATTTTCTTACTTTGCTCAGATTACAGCTGGTTAAGCTGAGGTGTCTTCAGCTCTGTTTGGTTTGGTGTATTTGATGTTGCAGTAAATTGAAGACTCTTCCACAGAAGAACTGATCTGTCTGTCCTCTCTGATCTCCTCAATCACTCTGCTGGACTGCAGGAGGAAGATGAAGATGAAGAGGAGGAGTTTAGTTTGTTCAATCAGCTGCTTTCACAAACACTAATGAAGTTCAGGTGTCTCATATTTACTGACCTCTGAGACGTCGACGTTGATCGTCTCCACAGGAGGAACTGAAAAACAGAAAATGTAGTCTAAGATAATATATGATAAGATAAGGTTAGGTTTCAGGTCTATTTTTGATCCATAACTGCACTGAGTGGCTTCACTGCCAATTTATATTCACCAAGATGACCAGCTAGATAACCTGCAAGGGTCACGGGTTTTATGGAGGGAAACAAAGCACAGTCACTAATGACAATGAAGCGAACAGAAACCACTGAAGAAGGTGTTTATGTACACTACCAAGAACAAGTAACAGATAATCAAACTACCCAGGGGAGGGAGATCGGGTGAACGAACAAGACAGCAAACTAAATACCAAGTAAACGAAAACTGAAAACCAAAAACATGAAACTGACAGGAGACAAGAGACAAACACTTAATACATGGAACGAAAGACACGAGGCCAAGAATCCAGATGGAAGGCATCAATAACTGGAGGAGCTATGAGGCAGGACAGGGAATAATACTAAATATGTCAGGATTCTGCCCTGTTGCTGCCTTTTTGTTCCCTCAGTGTTTGTTGCCCTTTAGTGTGTGTTTTTGGCTTGTGTGTCTCTGTCTCCCTCTGGCTGTGTCTTTCCCTTCTGTCTCTCTTCCACTCGCTCGTCCCCTGGCTCTGTCATCTCATTAGTTCATCATTCTCACCTGTTGCAATCAGCTCGACTCAATCCACCTGGTCCCCTTCCCTGTTATTTAAGCTCTGCCATTCCCCTCAGTCTTCGCTGGTGCATAGTTGGACATACATGCAGTTCTCACTTCACTCCCCTCCTCTGCTGGAGTCTCTGTTGTTGGACTTTGTCATTTTTTACTCCTTTTCTGGATTACTCCCATTGGACTTGATGCTTGTTTGGATCCTAGTTTGCTCTTGTGTTAGCTGTTCGTTCTCCTTCTGTAAGTTCCTCTTAGTCTTGCCGTTGCCTTTGTCTAGTTTAGTTTTTTGTCCTCCCTTCTTAGTCTGCTGTTTCACCTCTGTCTAGTTTAGTTTTTTGTCCACTTCAGTCTTGTTTTCAGTTGTAAAAGGTTTTTTGATTTAGTTAATAAATTCTTTAATTATGCCTTGCATTTTGTCAGTGATGTCTGCACCTGGGTTCTCCACACCCCACATTCCTAACAAAATACATGGAGCACAGAATATACTGAGGACACGAGACATTACCGACAGAACCAGTAAACAGATCTAGAGCTGACCGATAACAAGGCTGCAAGAGCTGCAGGGAATACACTGAACAAACCACAAAGACTGATGAAATTAGTAATGGAAAAGAGACAACACTGACACATTGGAAGCTAAAGGCTAGGAAAAAGTAAAGAAAATAGGCACAGTCTGGAGGACTTCCCAGAAGAGGACAGAAAGGAGGCCAGACAGGAGGCTGGTCAAGATTGAATTCCTCTCAGGGACAGGATGAAGGCTGGACAGAAGGCTGGTGGTGAGACAGGACCAAATACAGATGGGGCCCAGCCTGGGGTGGAGACTCTGGACCAGGGAAAGTGTCTGCCAGAATGAGTGGGAGATCAAGACTGGGAGGAGTTTATGAACCAGGTGGCTTGTTCTGCGTCCGGAGAGTACTGCAGAGTGAGAGCAGAGGCAGGAGCAGATTCCAATATATTTTCCTGAGGTAAATAAACGCACAAGAACCAGTTGAGGCATGTGTCAAGGCTGACGCTCTGGCAGTGGGTGGTGGTCTGGTCTGAACCAGGGTTTTATGGTGAGGAGTGTTTTGTTGGAGGCAGCTGAGCCAGGCCCTGCACAAGGGTCTTCAGTTGCTGCTGATTAGGCAGCAGCTCAGTTTGCTTCAGATTAAACTGGACACTGGATGAAAGTTCACGCAATACATATAACACAAAAACAACTGAACAGGATAACAGCCTGTAATACGAATGTCTAAACTAAAATAAATATGAAATACTAAAATATTCAGAACATTAACATCAACTGAAAGTCACTGAAAACATGAACATCATGAGATTTTTCTTCAAGACGTCATAAACTGTCACTGCAAAGACACAATATCTGTTACTAACCCAGATAAATGTGAGGTTTAGGTTTAAGTTCAGATTTAGGTTCAGGTTTATTCTTAGTTTCTGGTGAAGGTTCAGATTTACATTCAGGTTTAGGTTCAGATTGAGGCTTAAGTTTAGATTCAATGTCAGGTTTAGGTACAAGTATAGGTTCAAGTTCAGGTTTAGGTTCAGATTCAGGTTTAAGTTTAGGATCAGGTTTAGGTTTAGATTCAGATTCAGGTTTACATTTAGGTTCAGGGTCAGTGTCAGGTTTAGGTACAGGTATAGGTTTAGATTAAGGTTTAGGTTCAAATATAGGTTTAAGTTCAGGATCAGGTTTAGATTCAGGTTTAGGTTCAAGTTCAGGATTTGGTTCAAGTTCAGGTTTGGATTCAGGTTTAGTTTAAAGGAAAAGCATCATCCCACTGGAAGGCACAATGAGGGCGCTAGCAGCAGGTTTTCGTCATATTGTGGTTGTTCTTTTTTGGGAAGTATCTAAAAGCATTTATTCTTGAATTGATTTTCGAAGAAAAAAGAAAAAAAATGAAACATTAAAAAGAAAAAAAAGAAAATCAATCAAAAAATAAATAAAACCTGATCATAATTATGCTTGCTGTGTTAGGATTTGCCCCAGCTTCTGCCATTTTGTCACTTTTCCTTCCTTTTCTCATTTTTGCCCTTCTGTGTGGTTTGGTTTGTGTGTCTCTGTCTCCCTCTGTCTGTTGTCTTCCTCTTCTATCTCTCTCCCTGTCGCTCATCCCTTGGCTTCATCACTTGATTACTGCATTACTCTCAGCTGCTGCAATCTGCTCAACCTCATTCTCATGCTCAACCTGGTCCACTCCTCAGCCATTTAAGCCCTCTGTTTCCCTCTGCATTTGCCGGTTCATTGTTCACCAACCCCACACGCTGCCACAGCTCTGTTTTCCACCTGGACTACGCATGTTTTTGGACTCTTGCTGTTTGTTCCCCTTCATGGAATTTCCCCACTGGACTCTGCTGTTGGGTTACCTCAATTTATTTTTGCTCCTTTGTTTGAGTTCCCCTGTTTTGTAAGTACTTCCCCTCTGCCTTGCTGTTTTGAGTCCTACAGAGTCTCCACACTAGTTAATTTGGTTTTTGCTTCGCTGCCCCAGTTCTAGTCACCGTATTTGTGTATTTGGAGTTAGTTAATTTGGTTTTTGTCCTGCTGTCCCAGTCTAGTCGCTGTAGCTGTGTTTTTGAGTTTTGTTAAATAAACCTCTTTGCTAAGTTACCACCATCAGCCTGTCTGTTACCTGCGCTTGGGTTCTCCACCTCCCCCACCCCCGTAAATCCGGACATGCTGCCTTTGTAGAAAAGGTGGTCCAGCTGGAATGGAAACAGGGGGCTCAGAGTGGAGACTTCATATCCAGAGACCAGTGTGCTATCAGGTGATCTAGTCAGACTCCAGGGTTGGCAAAGTTATTTTAATAGCAGTGACTCTTTTAACTGAAAGCAAAGAAAAAATACAGGGATGAGGGAAAGGAAGGTTAGGATTCAAATGCAGGTCAGGTAGGGTTAAACATAAATGTGGGGTGGAAGAAATGTGGGGTAGTTCAGGTTAGGATGTGGCTGAGGGCGAGAAAAAAACTAAAAAATGGGGTCAGAGAGTTGAGGTGAGAGTAGAATGAGGGTGTAGGTGGGGCTAAATAAATAAATACATCTATTATTAAGGCCTATTTAGAAATCTATGATACTTTTTCCTTCACCTTTAGGTTTGGTGGATCTTCTCTTCATGCAGTAAATCATCAAAGGCATCGATAAAATGAAGATCTTGACCACCAGAATCAGACCCATGTAAAGCTGCAGATCTGCAGGAGTGTTAACAGGAGAACAGGTTGGTTTTACTCTGACACTTTAGTAAATGTGGAGCCACAAGTTTTATACATACAAGCTCCACATTCATGGACCTGCAGAGATACAGAAGATGTAAATATATGTTCTGGAACATGATCATCTGCAGACTAAACACACGTTTACCTGATTAACGGCTTAAACTTCCCTCTGCATCAGATGTTTTTACTGCAGCAGTCACTCATATAAAACCCTTTTCAGACATGAGATATGAAACATGGCTGCTTCATTAATCTGTTAATTCTGTCATTCAGACACTTTAATGCTCCTCATGGCTTCATAGAGACAAACCACCACAGTGATATAAGACATATATTGTGATTTAAAAACTACAGAAGTTTCATTTGTGCTGTCAAAAAGTCCCATTAAAATACTTTCTCTGTATTAATCAGGGGGATTATTTCGAAGACGTACCTGAACGTGGTGGAGATGAGTCGAGCTGCTCAGAGGATTCAGTGGAGGATGATGGGAGAAATGTTGACGGTGGAAAAGTTAGAAGAGTGGACTTTGGTTGTGAAGTGGTTGAAGCTGTAAACAGTGAAATAATCAGAATCCTGACCATACTGCTGGAAGCTGAACTGACAGGTTCATTAACACTCAGATAAATAGAATAGATGAATATTCAGAGAGTCTGCAGGAGGAACAGTTGGAGGTTTCTACATGTTTTACAGCAGAACTGATGGAAATAAGAACTAAAAATTTAATTTCAATACTGAAGCACTTTCTTTAGACCTTCAGAAACAGAAAATAAGAAACTCACCTTCTGTGACAACAATCTGAAAATCCTCAGATGAATCTGGAAACCAAGATCTTCCCAAAGTACATCTGTACCAACCAGAGTCAGACTTCTTCAGATGTTTGATGCTCACATGCAGAATATCGTCTGATAGAAAAGATTTGCTTTCATATCTAATTCTGTATCTGCCTCTCTGATCGTTGTTCTTTGTTGTTTTAATGAGAATGTTTCCTTCTTCACATTTTTCCCTACAGAAGAACTTTGTGTGTCCAGAGAAAGCAAATGAACATCTGACTGTGATGTCTTCTCCTTCCAGTCTTCTGAAGGGTTCGTTTTCTACATCAACACATCCAGTGTTTCCATCCTGCAGTGCTGTTAAAAGGATAAATAATCAATAGTTACTAACATCATCCTGTAACATGCTGCAGTCTGAAGATGATACATTTCTGTGAATTAAATTATAAACTCTTTTTCTGAAGTTTTTCTCAAGTCTAATTCCAAACACCATGTGTGTATTTAAATTATGGCTACAATCATCCATCATGTCATGTAAATGTCATATTGTCTTTTTCAGACTAATGATTTTAATTTTTTCATATTTCATCATGGTTTCTGCTTCATTTTTTCCATCAGTCTTCACTTTTTCTGCTTCTGTTTATGTCTTCAGAGCTGCTATAATGTGAATTTACCTGATGATCATTAAAGTTTATCTTTTTGACAACTGAACGAAGCAAAAGGAAACTGAGACGCTGTTAAAAGCTCACAAGTAAAAGCTACAGACTGGACCTGGAGTTTAGTTTGTTCTTTTATTTTCTGTCAGACGTCTTCATCTGCTGATTCTATCTTTACTGCTGAAGTTAAGTTTTAATGTGTTGCTTCACAACCACACCTAATGTCAGTGGTTTTCTGTAATTCTGCAATTCTGTTCCTCTTTAGCTTCTTTAGAAAATGGTGTAAAAATAATGTTGTCAACCAACATCACTAAACTAAATCATTGAACTGAGATGCAAAATTTTTTTTAAACAGAATTCTGGAGGAAAGGCTGAAGTGAAACTAACAAAAAAAAGTATTTTGCAGACTGGCATGTTTATTTGAACCCTTTAGGGTCCTCACAGGTTTAATTTTTAAGATAATAACTTGAAGTTCCAATAAACTGCATGTTCCAGTGACTCATATCTGACTGTTAACTTCATGTTTAACTACAGAAACCAACAACATGGAACAGAGTTCTCACTTAAAACTGTTCAGTGAGGTGCAAAACTTCCTGATCAACTCTAAAGAAATGAAGAAAAATAAGTGTGAGAAGATGAACAATGAACAGAAATCAGAAGTGACTGAACTCACCGATGAAGAGGAAACAGAAAAAAGTGTGGAAGACTTTCATGTTGAGGCTCTGATGCTTTAATGCTGCTTCTCTTCTTTCTTCTCTGACAAACCAGGAACTGCTCACTTCTCTTAATGATGGTCCCTCCTACAAACTCAGCTCTACACTCCTCCCCTCTTCTTTAACCTCTTTATTCTAGCGCAGAGTCAAAGTTCAGCTGTCCGTCTATACACACCACTTTCTATAGAGCTCATTAAATTACAGTTAATGTTCATTTATTGGCAGCGCTGCAGTTTTATCAGGTCAAACTTGTAAAGGAAAAGTTGCTTTTTCTCCTTTCTAAGGTATTTCCTTGCAGCTTCCAGGACTCTGCTCTGGTCAAGGTTACATATTCTCTATTCTGATGTGACTAAACAGACCAGTTGTCTTCATATTGGTCTGTAATCTAACTCTGACCTTCTCCCAACTCCAACATATACCTGAAGATCAGAGAGAATCCTCAGAAGTGATGCTGGCACTGCCTGCATGTACTGCTGCTCTGTTGGTGTCACTTCTCCTGACGTCAGTAAACCTTCCTCACAACCTAAGTCATCAGAGTCTCCAGTGTGTCTCTCTGTGTCTGCCTCCTCATCCTCTCTCCACCTCGCTGAACTTCCACAACAAATCTGTTCATAGTTTAGAGGCGGTAGTTCTACACCCACATCAACATAAACCCCCTTTAAAGTGACAAATTAAACCCAGATGCAGCCACTGGGTGTCATGGTTGTTCTGTTTCCATAAAGCTGCAGGATTTACAGTGAAAAATGAACCAACAGTGAGGAAAAATGTGACAGGAACAACATGGAGGGGATATTTTTATTGTAACCTGACGTTGACCTTTAATAGTACCAACCTGCTGCAGTGTCTCATAGTAACTAGTAGTTACACTTTCACTGCTAAACTGGAGGAAAACAGTGGATCAAAATATATCTAAACATGTTTATTAAAACATAAAGACCAGATCCTGTTTAAACTGCCAATGTTCAATTCAATGTCAAGTTTATTTTCATTAAAAAAACACATAGAATACATTTTTCTTCCTGTTATTTTTCCTAAAATATCAGTTGAGTTGGTGAATAAAGTGAAGGAGGTTTGTTACTGTTGAATATTTAAAGAGTTTAATTTTTTTTTCTTTTTTTGCAGGACATTAAAACATGAATAACAATATATATATATTTGTGAAAAACCAACACAAAAAGACCTGATCTTCACATCTGTACATGGAACATATTTAGTCAATATGAAATAAAAATATTTAAAACATGAATTATCCTGGGTAACTTTACAGTTTGAACTTTGCAGGAAGCACTTTACTTTTCAATAAAAACAATAAACTTAATCAAATTTACTATGATCGTATCTAAAGAAAATGTTTAAAGGACAATTCTGATTTACTTCAACCTGGTGTATTTCCCTTTAATGTGACTGTTGTGGTTCTGTGGGTGGTGTTAACTTTGTGTTCACCTCAGTTCTCTGAATCTGCAAACTTATCATGACCCACAGAGACACAATAATGGAAATGAAACCAAATGGAAATACAGCAGAATTATGCTTGAAGAGAAGCTAAACTAAAACATTGTGACAGCACAGTTATAACATAAAGGAAGGAGTCACAAATTATCATAAAACAGCAGCAACAAGCAACAGTAGAGTCCAGAGGAGGTGAAGCTTTTCTGATGTTGTTGACAGATGTCACATCTATCTGAAGGGGCAGTAGAGGACGTTATCTACATCAGTGATTCTGAACCATTGGGCCACAACCCACCAATGCCTCTAGCGCCGACTAGTGGGCCGCAAAAAACTTTCAGTTCTGCACATGTGGGCCGCGAGGACAGCAGGACGGCAATACAGCTTCACACCACTTGGTGGCAGTGAGAGGTCAACGAGTTGTTTACACACCCCAAAAGGAGCGAGAGTAGAAGAGGTTAACTCATGGGTCAACTACGAAGGTCTCGGCAGCATTATGGAGAAGTTTATGAAACGAAAAAATGAAGATAAGTGAAGTCAACCTATCATCAAAAACAAAATGTGTGCGCAAGTATAACCCGGACTTTATTGAGTTCCACTTCGTGAATGGAGGTAGCAAGGCAGAGCCGAGGGCGCAGTGTGTGGAGTGTGGGCTTACGCTATCAAACGAAGCACTGAAGCCTTCAAAATTAAGGCGGCACCTGGAAACGAAACACGCACAACTAGTTAGAAAGCCGGTGGATTTTTTTTAAGAGAAAAGAGCTTGGGCTACATATCGCTATCATATTGCTGACTGGCAGTGCTAAGTGTGCTTTAAAAGCCAACTACCTTGTAGCCAGACGTGTGGCACAGAGTAAGAAGGCGTTCACCATCGCAGAGGAATTGGCTCTGCCTGCCGCTGTGGACATGTGCCGTGAGATGATCGGGGAGGTTGCTGCAAAGAAGCTGATGACCATTCCACTGTCAAACGACACAATAAGTCAACGTAGTGCTGACATGGCCTCCGACATACAACATCAGCTTCTGGAGAGAATAAAAACTAGCCCGTGTTTCTCTTGGCAGCTAGACGAGTCCACTGATGTAACAAATGCAGCACTGCTATTGGTCTTTGTTCGCTATCGCTGGGACAGCAGTTTGCAAGAAGACATGCTCTTTTGTGGAGAGCTACCAACCCGAACTACAGATGAGGAATGTTTCCGCTGCATGGATAACTACTTCATGGAGAACGGCCTGGACTGGCAGAACTATGTTGGGGTGTGCAGTGACGGTGCAGCGTCAATGACTGGTAGGCACCGAGGCGTCATCAAGCAGATACTTGAGCGTGCGCCAGAAGCTAAATGGACCCACTGTTTTCTCCACCGTGAAAGCCTTGCAGCAAAAAGGATGTCACCAGAGTTCCAGGAGGGGATGGATGTAAGTGTGAAAACTATCAACATCATAAAAAATGCTGTTAACTCCAGATGTTTTGTTAAGCTTTGTGAGGGCTTGAACACAGATCATGTCCAGCTGCTCTATCACAGTGAGGTGAGATGGCTCTCAAGAGGACTCGTCCTCAAGCGTTTGTTTGAGATGAAGAATGAGGTTTTATCTTTCCTCACTGGGAAAAAATCTCCCCTTGCACATTACTATACCAACACCAAGTTCACAGCTAAACTTGCCTATCTCTGTGACATTTTTTCACACATGAACCAACTGAACATCTCACTTCAAGAGAGAAATAGCAACATATTTTTTGGTGCAGACAATAGTTGGGTCATCTATGATGGTTCCGTGACCGTTGAGCTTAAAGGTTCGTTTTACGGTGGATTTGTCATCTATGAAGAATAAGTCAAAAATTTGGCCCCCATGCCACTCGCGAAAATGTGGGCATAACCCGTGAGCACTGCAAATACAAAATGGCCACCGCGAGCTATTTTGGAAAATACCTTTTCAGTGGTTTGGCCCACAGAACCCCACAGCATATGATTTCTGACATTTTTGGGGTCCAGGATCTCATATTTGATGCTGATTTAATGATTGGACCTGTTTTTGACCTTCAAATTCAAAATGGCCACCATAAAATCCAAAATGGCCGCCATCATTAATATCAGAAATGATCTCTATATTTTTTTTTACTACATGGCTCAAACGTGGATAGTTTCTTGGCCTTTTTAAAGTTGTAGGATAACTATTTAGTGTTTGCTTGAAGATTTGACATGATGAAAGGCGCAACAAAAAAGTGTAGCAAACATAAAGACTCAAGGAAAGTGAAAATGTAAAAATGCGTAATACTGCTGTTAGCCACCACTTTAGGTGTTCGCCTTGTGGGCAGGTTGTTGATGCCTGCACATCCATCAGAGCCCAGTAGTCATACAGGAGAAGTGTGTCTGCATAGCTGATGCAGACACCACTCTTGTGCAGAGTTTCCACCAGATCTTTACTTCTTGTCATGCCATGTACGTTGACACCCAGGTTCACAACGGTGGAAGTACACTGTCCTGTGACATGGTAGGTGATCATGGAGGCCAGGCTCAGAGTGGTAGGGCTGAGATCAGGAGTTTTTCTCTTTGGCTGTTTTAGCCAAGTCAACATTTGCAACAGTAACTGTCACAATTCTTCACCTTCTTCAAGATGATCTATGCGAGGTGGCCAGGGGACAGTTGAAGTCTCTTTTATCTTCCTAGAGAGTCTTGGTACCAAATTCTGAAGAAGCTGCTCATCACTGATACCAAGGGAGGAGACTGCTTCGATGTAATCACCTCCTCCCCTGACATCATAGACCCAATCGCTTTTATTCCTCTCACTTCTCTCTTTGAAGCCAATGGTCTCTTGATATTCACCGATGAGCAGCTCCTTGAGATATGATGATTTTACATCACCCACGTTGTAGCCATAGTCACTGACAATGCGTTTGTAGTCAGCTAAAAGTGACTGCAGTGATCGGATCTCACGCTCAGTGAAGATGATGGCATCGACATGTCGAAAGAATAAATTCTTTGCCTCAAAGAGACACACATTCTGTAGGTGCATAGCATCATCCGGCCTTAATTTTGCATAGTTCACATACTTCTGCCAGCATGAATAGTGGTACCTGATATCAATTGCAAATGGATCTGACGTTGACTCAACCAGTCGTGTGATACGACTTCTGAGCACCTCATCCTCTATCGCCACAGTGTGGCGTTTAAAGGAGCGCCATGCTGGGTGAGTGTTGAGTCTGAACAGCTTGCCGTGTGCTCTGCTTCTTATCTTCACTCTTCATGCACCATACACATTTTGTTTTGTCGTGGAGGGGCCCACCCACAAATGAATGCAGGCGCTTTGGTGGCAATGGCCCCTCTGTTTCCTCATCACATGTACCTGATGTTTGGTTTGAATCCTGTGCAAAAGATTTATCATTTTCTTTCTTTTTGCCTTGCCGTGCCTTTTCAAGCTTATCTGAAGAGGAGATTGAAATATAGCAAGTCTGGTGCATGTAATGACCTCCTGGCCCATCTTTCCATAAAGTGGTGTCGTATATGTCACCATATTTATTAAGTCCTGACCAGTTTTCAGATTTTGATTTCAGACTCTCCCATTTACCTTGGCCGATGGTATCAGAGGACTTACATGGTTTGCCACATTTCAGTACACATTCATGAGGCATTTTTGTGACAGGTAGGCTAAGAAGCACTTTATTAATAGGTAGGCCTATTTCAATGGAGATAACATTCTAAAAACGTTAATCATAGACTTTTGATCTGGCAAATGTTTCCCTGAACTCGGATGTAAAGGAAAATGATCAGGGAATCAATGAATTCACACTGAGTATTCACAGGCCTAAAGTAGGCAAAAATAAGATTTGTCAGTCTGTGAGGACACTTTTAAAATTAAACACACTAATTTAAATATTAGTGGTGTTTATTATACTATATTATGAAACAAGTACCTGATAAGTAGTGGAGACCACAAACAACACTAGTATGTACCTTACAACATTGTAGGCAAAATCACAGATAATATAATAGCCTACAATCGTAACTTAGATCACTTATTGCTGATGGCAGACACGTAAAATTTGAAGGTGAAAAATAGCTCAAGTCATCAAAATGACATCAGATAGGCCTATGGATTCTTCCCTGAAACTATGTGTGGTACAATAGGCTAAAGCCATTGAAATAGATCTAATATAAATGTTAACATGATTGATGGCAGCCATTTTGAATTGATGGCAGCCATTTTGGACTTAGATAATTTAAAATGAATTATTCATAAAGTAAACATAAAATATTAATTCAATTACCAAACAAAGTCCCAGAAACCATATACGATGGAGCCATATGGCTCAAACCAGAAGAAAGACACTTTCTATAAAGCCAATGGCGGCCATTTTGGGTTTTCTCTCGACCATTTTTTATTTGAGGGTCAAAAACTGGTCCAATCATCAAATCAACACCATATATGAGATCCTGGACCAAAAAAATGTCAGAAACCATATATTATTGGGTTCTGTAAGCCAAGCCACTGAAAAATTACTTTCCAAAATAACTCGCGGTGACCATTTTGGATTTTTACGGCAGCCATTTTGATTTGAAGGTTAAAAACAGGTCCAATCATTAAATCAACATCAAATATGAGATCCTTGACCCAATGTCAGAAACCATATACTGTGGGGTTCTGTAGGCCAAACCACTGAAAAGATATTTTCCAAAATAGCTCGAGGGGGCCATTTTGGATTTTACGGCAGCCATTTTGGATTTGAAGGTCAAAAACAGGTTCAATCCTTAAATCAATATTAAATATGAATTCCTGGACCCAAAAATTGTCAGAAACCATATATTGTGGCAGGTTCTGTAGGCCAAACCACTGAAAAGATATTTTCAGATATTTTTCAAAATAGCTCACGGCGGCCATTTTGGATTTGCAGTGCTCACGAGTTATGCCCACATTTTCGCGAGGGGCATGGGGGCCAAATTTTTTATTTATTCTTCACAGATGACAAATCCACCGAGAAACGAATCTTTAAGCTCAACGGTCACTGAACCATCGTAGATGACCCAACTAAAAGTTCAAGCTTTCAGGAGGAAACTTGCTTTGTGGACTAAATGGGCCCAGGAAGAGAGAATGGACATGTTTCCACTTTTGTCTGACATTTTGGAAAACTCTCCTCAGGTGAACATCAGTCAGTCAATTCTTCAGCACCTCACACAACTGGCAGAGAAATTTGATGAATACTTTCCAGAAGATCCCAGAGAGGGACACATGTGGGTTGTGGACCCATTTTCAGTGGATGCCACTTTAAATGATGTTGCCTTACCCTCACATCTGGAATCACAGCTTCTGGAAGTTTCCACTGATAGCACTTTGAAGGGGCAGTGGGACAAACTGGCCCTCGGCTCCTTCTGGATTGTTGTTTCAAAGGAGTACCCCATTCTGGCACTGAGGGCTTTGAAACTCCTTCTCCCATTCACAACTACATACCTGTGTGAATCAGGGTTCTCCATTGTGGCCACAACTAAGACCAAAGCTCGAAACAGACTAAGAACATCACTGGAGGCGACCCTGAGAGTGAGTCTTTCCCCTATTCCACCCAGACTGGATCTGATCGTGTCTCAGAGGCAGGCCCAAGTGTCTCATTGAGAGGTGAAGATGAAATGGGAGTTGTAGCATGTTAAACTGGACTGTTGTGACTGTTGTTACTGATCATTTGTCACAGATTTGAAGAGCAACTTCTAGTTCTGCCGTGCAAAAATGAAGACTGCTAAATTGTCAAATTCATCAGCAGGTTACAATATTTTAATTTGCACTTTATTTTTGATTTGCAGTTTGGTTATTTAATTTGAAAGTTTTATTATAATTTATTTATTTATTTTGGTACAACAGAATTTTATTTATCAGAATTTCTCTTCAGTTTTTTGGTCAGTCGAAATCTAAAAGTTTGGCTTGGAGTCATTTGATGTTTTAGCAATTTGATTTGTTATAATTGCAATAACTATAAAAGAACTTAATTTAGTTATTTATTACAAATTTGAACCAAGACTCAGATGAATTACAATGAAAGTGCTTGTATTTGGATGGGCCCCGGGCCACTTTACTCTGGGAAAATTGGGCCCAGAGGTTAAAAAGGTTAAGAACCCCTGATCTACATCACCACAGGGGGCGCTGTTGAGAGAGGAGGCAGCAACGTTGGTAAAAACCACCTCAGTGTCATCAAGTTCACTGGAGTCGTCTTTAGCCTGAAAGAGAACAAGAAGATCAACATTAAGACTTTTATTTTGGAAGGAAATTCACTTTTTCATGCTCATACAAACTATACAACATCGACAGAGACCCTCAGAAAAGTAATTTTTTTCTTGCACACATGAATTAAAATTAGGGATGCACCGATCCCGATACAGGTATCGGGTATTGATCTGATATGAGGCATAAGTACTTGTACTCATAAAATTTCCACCGATATCACAACACAGACACACTTGGCTGCAAAGTGGGCAGCGACTATTTTTATATACAGTGTATGGCAGGGTTGAGCCATGTCAGCAGTGTGGAAGTATTTTCAGGTAAATGAGAGCGACAAAAACAAAGCAGAATGCAAATTATGTCCAGTAAAATTTCCAGAGGAGGAACAAATTCTACCGCTTACAACACAAGCAACTTAATTAAACATTTGAAATCCAAGCACGACGCAGAATATATGGAGATCACTCGCTACACCGACAAGAGACAGCCAACTTTGCAGCAGACACTGGCTAAGCAGGAGAAAATGTCCAGAGACAACCCACGTGCGGTCAAAATCACAGATGCTCTTGCAGAGTATACTGCCCTGGATTACCAGCCACTGTCCGTGGTTGATAATTTGGGATTCCGGCATCTTCTCAGCATACTGGAGCCGAGGTATGAGATTCCTAGCCGTACCCATATCACAGACACAGTGCGACCGAAGCTGCACGACTTTGTGAAAAAACACATCCTCAACCTGTTGCATGATGTTAAAACTTTAAGCTTCACCACGGACATTTGGAGCAGCAGCGTCAGCCCAGTGTCTCTCATCAGCCCGACTGCACAATGGATCGACGATGATTTTAAGCTGCAGAGGGCCATACTGCATGCAAAACAATTCAGAGGTTCGCACACCGGCCAAGCCATTGCAGATGAGTGTGATGTTATGCTTCAGAAGTGGGGCATTAATAAAAGTGCAGTCCATGCTGTGCTACGAGATAACGTAAAGAACATGGTGAAAGCCGTGCGTGATGTGAAGCTTATGAGCTTCCTGTGTGTCGCACACACCTGGCAACTGGCTGTGAACGAGGGACTGCTGGCTCAGAGAAGTGGAGCCAATGCAGTGGCAGCAGGACGAAAAATGATGGGACATTTTAAACACTCCGCTTTAGCCCGCTCTCAACTGGAGGACATACAAGTGCAACTCAACCAGCCCGTTAAAAGACTCCAACAGGATGTCCCGCTGGAACAGCACTTATTACATGCTTCAGTCTCTCACTGAGCAGAAGAGAGCCCTCGGAATATTTGGGTCAGAGTACGAGCTTCCTGACAACCTCATCATCACCTTGGTGACAGGGAAACAAACCCTATGTACCGCATGGCGATGCTTCTCGATCCGAGGTAAGGCTGTCTGTCTGCCTGCATGTCTTTGTGTGTCTCTTTTAACCAGATAAAATATTATTACTGCTTTTTTAGAACAGAATAGAATAGAATAGAAAAGAATAGAAACACTTTATTCGAAGGGAAATTCAGTTTTCAGGGTTCTTATCTGTTTAATTTTGAATTGAATAGCCTGACTGCTGATGGCAAGAAAGATTTCCTAAATCTTTCGGTCTTGCAGTGCAGGGATAGGAGCCGTCCACTGATGTTTGGTTGTTCATTGAGTCAGATGTGAAGTGGATGATCCATGTTTGTCAGAATGGCCTCCATCTTGCTCAGTGCCCGTCTCTCCACCTCATCCTCCAATGTGTTCATTGTGATTCCAACCACAGAGCAGCTTTTTTAATCAGTTTGTTCAGACGCCTTGCATCCTTCTGTTTTATGCGGCCTCCCCAGCAGACTGCAGCATAAAACAGGACACTTGCTACCACAGACTGATAAAACATCTGCAGCATCTTACTGCAGATGTCTAAAAATCGAAGTCTTCTGAGGCAATAAAGTCGGCTACTACTTTTTGTAGATGAAGTCTACGTTTGTAGACCAGTCCAACTTATTATCAAGGTATTTTTAGGTGCAAAGATTGCTTTTTCTCAAACACTGACACTGCTACAGAGGCCAAAGAGATGCTGATGCTGGAGCTGCTGAGGATGTCCACAGGAGAGGCAGACAAGCAGGAGGCTCTTGGAGAGCCATTTGTCAGAATGCTTCGGAAGGTGCAAGCCAGCAGCAGTCTGGACAGTTTGTTTGATGACATAGCAGGTGAGCAAAAATCAACATCCCCAGGCCTTGCACCAGCGGGAGCTGCCATTCAGTTAGAGACATATCTTGGAGAGACCACAACTGCTTGAGAGGAAAACCCCCTACAATACTGGGAGGCTCACAGAGTGTGATTTCCACTTCTGGCTGAAATGTCACAGTTTTATGTTAGTTTTTAAGGGAATATTTTGAGTAAGTTTTGAAGTTAAATATGTGGCAGAGCTGTTAAAAACACAGACGCAGAAAGTGACCAATTTGCACTCAGGTTTTTTGGTGATATGTGTGGAAGTGCCATGTTTAAAGCACGTTTGTTAAATGTCAGCACTCACCCAGTTTTACTGAGATCTTACAATATGTGTGGCAGTGCCATGTTTATAAAAGCACTAATGCTGAATGTCAGTATATGACAATTTTGTTAAATTTTGTTCATAGTACAGTGAAACTTGTGGCTGTCACCCATGTAGAAGAAAAACAAACCAAGGAATGTTGTTCAAATAACAGAAAAAAATCTGAGTAAATTTATCTGTAATGGTGTAAGTACTCGGTATCGGTATCATTGAGTACTCAAATGCAAGTACTCATACACTACTCATTTTGGAAAAGCGTGGGTATCAGTGCATCCCTAATTAAAATGTAAAAATCCACATTTTAGGTATCGAACCACCACTTAACCATTTATGCTCAATTCTTCTCTAGTTGCAACGTACATCTCTACGCTGATGACACCGTGTTTTATTTGAGTCAAGATATTGTACATTCTGCTGTCAAATACTTTCAGGACTGTTTTGCTGTCAAATTCAAAGCAGGTACAATCATATGTGTGACATCCGATGGTGTTTTTGCAGAAAGATTTTGATACAAACTGATGTATATTTGCATCTGCATCTATGTTTGACAATAAATAAGAAGAAACTCATTTTTTTGCTCACCAGAAAACAATCATGATTTGTTTTTAGCCTAAAATAATCCCACTCTGTGCAGATATTCATCACAGTTACTCAGAAATACACATTTAAACTGATGTAAAGGCTACATAAGAACAGATGTTTGAAGTATTTCTCTCTTTAAACACAGCCTGCTACATATTTTCTCTACAGTGAAGCAGAATTATTATTTGTTTTACTGGTCAATCGAACAATAAAAGGTTCATTCACAACTAGTCCTGTATACTTGAATTCAGACCCAACAGTGTTATTTATTGTCTGATTTTTACCTGATTAATTTACATATTAGGGAAAACTGCACAAAACTTAGAGAAAATACAACATTGTCTGACTGTAATACATAAAATCTTTCTGCCTTGTAATTAAAAACTGACTTTTTATTATCTCATTCAGTCTACTTTGTTAGTAATCTGAGTTGTGACCTGGAAGCTAAAATCCCACCACAGTTTTCTTACTTTGTTCAGATTACAGATGGTTAAGCTCAGGTGTCTTCAGCTCTGTTTGGTTTGATGTATTTGGCGTTGCAGTAGAGTGAAGATGTTTCCACAGGAGGAGAACTGATCTGTCTGTCCTCTCTGATCTCCTCAATCACTCTGCTGGACTGCAGGAGGAAGATGAAGATGAAGAGGAGTTTAGTTTGTTCAATCAGCTGCTTTCACAAACACTAATGAAGTTCAGGAGTCTCATATTTACTGACCTCTGAGACGTTGATGTAGATCGTCTCCACAGGAGGAACTGAAGAAAAAGAACATTTTCTCGAAGATAAGATCAGATCGGATCGGATAAGTCTGTGAAACGACAGCGCTAACCACAGATCCAGTGTGCTAATGCTAGATATGGTCTCACAACAAAACAAACAAATATAACTCAAACACAGCAGATATTTGACATGAAATTAAACACACACACACACACACACACACACACACACACACACACACACACACACACACACACCCACACACACACACACACACACACACTTGGCATCTACTGCTGCTGGACTGTGGGTTTGACTTTAACCTCAATGATGGATGAAAAAAAGCTGTATGTGTGAAACAAGAGGAAATGATGTTGTCCAGTTTCATGTTTATTATTAGTCTGTAACTCGCATGATTTTGCTTCAGATTTAATCAATTTAAGTCCATTTTTTACAGCACTTTTAAAGCAACCAGTGTCGACCAAAGTGCTGTAAAAACGTGTTAAAAGCAAAACGTAAATCTGAATACAACAACCATACAATACATACTAAACACAACTCAACAGCTTAAGAACTTGTCATATGTTATGGCTGTGGCTGTATTTTGTGTTTGTAGTTTTGAGCTGTTTTGTTGTCTGGGAGTGGGTGCTCTGTGTTTGTGTGCATCTTCGTCACGTCGTTGTTTTCCGTGTGCGTCGTCTGTTCGTTCTGTTACGTTGTAGTGGGTGTTCTATGTCTGTGTGTCGATCTTTGTGTGCAGGATGCGTGATTGGTGGACGATGCTGGTTGGATGTTGCCCCTTTTAAAATCTCGGCGGTCGAGTGGAACCCCTCTGACAGCAGCACCCTTTCTCACGTTTTTTTCCCCCAAGACTCAAACCAATTTGCTCACTACTTGTGTTTTCTTTGTTAGGTTAAGCTAGTGTTGTTTTTTTTTTGTTTATTAGCCTTAGGTTTCCTTTTGTAGTAGTTGTGGTTTTGTTCAATATTTGTTTGAGTGCTTAAACGGCCTCTTTAGTTTATATCCAGCTTTTGTTTGTTGTTTCGAATGAATAGCCCATGTGGTGGCCTCTTTGATTTGTAAAATATTGGAAATAAACTTTTTGTATTTTTCTAAGGATTTGTTAATTGTTTTTTTGGAGACCGGGAAAAATATTTAAAAAAATTTTTTAATTCAAACATTATGCTACACATCTTCCTCCTAGACAGGTGTGTGACTTAATATGAATGTTTAAATTAAAATATTAAGAAGAATAAGAGCAACTAAAAATCACTGAAAACATGAACATCAGGAGATTTTTCTTTACGACGTTCTAAACTGCCACTGCAAAGACATAATATCTATTACTGACCTGGATAAAAGTAAAATTGTTTGTTTTTTATTTCCCTTTATTTAATCAGGAACTCCCATTGAGATTAGAGATCTCTTTTACAAGAGAGACCTGGCCAAGGTAGCAGTTATCCAAAATTTAAAAGTTATATAAAATAGATACATGATACGATAATCTATAATGAACAATAAAACAGTAAAACACTAAAACAGGTTTAGGTTTAACTTCAGGTTCAGGTTCAGGTTTGTGTCAGTTTCCAGGAGATGAATGTGAGTCAGTGATCAGTGATGAAGTGATGGAAGCTGTGTGTGTTTCTGCAGCTTCACCTTTAGGTTTGGTGGATCTTCTCTTCTTGCAGAAAATCATCAAAGGCATCGATAAAATGAAGATCTTGAACACCAGAATCAGACCCATGTAAAGCTGCTGATCTGCAGGAGTGTTAACAGGAGAACAGGTTGGTTTTACTCATAGACTGTATATAAAGATGGACGTAGCATCTGGCTCCAAATTTGAAGCCCACCCGGAAGTGTCAAAAACTTGCAATATCACGCCGTCTGCTAGGGTTGGCTCCAAAAAGCTTTTTCTCCATAGACCCCAATTCATTTTGGAAAAAATAAAATTTGATAGACTGATTTTCTACAGCTCAGGATTTTTTTCCCGTTAGTTTTCATGGTCAAAATGAGAGATCAGGTGGCCGATCTTAAAATAAATCAATACTGAATTTTAAATAAATCATTAAAGTTGGCGGAGCCAGGGGGCGTGGCTATACTTGATTGACAGTCCCATAGACTGGTCCTGCCCCCAAGTTGCTCTCCGGTCCAACCAGTTTGACGCTCTTACGTTACTGGCTCCAAAAAATCCAAAATGGCGACCAGGAAGTAGCAAAATCCGGGCTTCATTTTCTCGTCATTGAAACCAACGGGTTACGACATCACGGTTTAGTTCACGCCTGGTTTTACTCTGACACTTTAGTAAATGTGGAGCCACAAGTTTTATACATACAAGCTCCACATTCATGAACCTGCAGAGATACAGAAGATGTAAATATATGTTCTGCAACATGATCATCTGCAGACTAAACACATCCTGATTAACGGCTTAAACTTCCCTCTGCATCAGATGTTTTTACTGCAGCAGTCACTCATATAAAACCCTTTTCTGACATGAGATATGAAACATGGCTGCTTCATTAATCTGTTCATTCTGTCATTCAGACACTTTAATGCTCCTCATGGCTTCATAGAGACAAACCACCACAGTGATGGTGGTATGTTGACAGAACATCTCTGCTATCTCCTCCTCTCCAGTGGGGTTCCGTCTCTTCAGGCAGGAAGCCGGCGGTGAGGCAGGACCAAATGCAGATGTGGTCCAGCTCGGAGTGGAGACTCTGGAGTAGAGGAAGTGCCTGCAGAGGAGGGCAGCCCAGAGGATGATATCAGGCGGAGCTGCTCCGTAGGGTGGCAAAAGGAATAGAACCAATCTAAGGGCTAGGTGGGAAGCTGGCAGCAGAACCTCTCTGGAAGTCAGGCTAGTGGCTGACAGCAGTGGAGATAGAACAACTTAGAAGGCTGGACGGGAGGTGGGGTTGCGGCTGGCAAAGGTATAGTCAATGTGGAGGTTGGTCTGGGGGCCACAAAGGTAAAGCAGATGTTTCCTGGCTCCAGAGTCTCCAAGCTGGGCCCCATCTGTATCTGGCCCTGTCTCACCATCTGCAGACAGGTTCTCTGGAGCAGTCTCTTTGCCAGGGGAAGAGGCATCTGACTCTGACAGAGCCCTGGACTTGACACTGGTTGAGGTAAGAACAGGTGAGAAGATGTCGATCCTCTCTGCGATGGCCAGGATGTAGGACTGGTGGACCATGCGTAGTTAGGAGCCATCTTTGGGAAGACCTTCCAGAAGATGGCTCCTTGGAAACTTGGGGTCCGGCTGAGAGCTGTTTAGGTTAGTGTGGTCCACCCACTCTAACAGTATGTAGTGTGCAGAACGAACAAGCAAACTAAACTACTGGCTTGGTAAACTAATGAAAGTGAATTATGGAAAACCAACAAGACAAAAACTCACGAGAGGGAAGTGACAAGCACTAAATATATGGAACTACAAGTGGAGCATAGAGTGCACAAGAAAAGACACAAGATATTAATTTCAGACTGAGCTAAGATACAGAACTAGAGAAAACCAAACTGAATACTGCAAGAACTTCAAGAAACATGCAAAGGAGAATAGACAAACTGAGTGAAACAAAACTACTTTGAAGAATCAGGTTAAAAGTACAAAATGCCTTTCAAATGTATATTGTTATATCAAACTGCAGAAGCTTCCTTTGTCCTGTTGAAATATGCCATCAAAATACTTCACTGTCTAACGGCCAGGAGGGGATTAATCTGGTGGATTATTTATAAGACGTACCTGAACGTGGCGGAGATGAGTCGAGCTGTTCGGAGGATTCAGTGGAGGATGATGGGAGAAACGTTGACGGTGGAAAAGTTGGAAGAGTGGACTTTGGTTGTGAAGTGGCTGAAGCTGTAAACAGTGAAATAATCAGAATCCTGACCATACTGCTGGAAGCTGAACTGACAGGTTCATTAACACTCAGATAAATAGAATAGATGAATATTCAGAGAGTCTGCAGGAGGAACAGGTGGAGGTTTCTACATGTTTTACAGCAGAACTGATGGAAATAAGAACTAAATATTTAATTTAAATACAGTAACATCTTCTTTACATCTTTAGAAACACAGAGAGAAATTTAAAAACTTACCTTCTGTGACAACAACCTGAAAATCACAGTATGGCTCTAGGTACCAATATCTTCCCAAAGCACATCTGTACCAACCAGAGTCAGACTTCTTCAGCTGTTTGATGCTCACATACATAACAGAATCTGATTCAACACTGTTGTGTTCATATCTAATGCTGTATCTGCCATTCTCAGCCGTATCCTCTCTTGTTGTCATGAGAATGTTTCCTTCTTCACAGTTTTTCTTGCAGAGGTACTTTCTGCGTTCACGGAAAGGAAATGTGCATTCAACTGTGACGTCTTCTCCTTCCATTACTGTGTGGATCCCACCGTCTGCATTGACAAATACAATGTTTCCATCCTGCAGTGCTGTTAAAAAGATAAATAATCAATAGTCATTAATGTTGTCCAGTAACACTGTAGTCTGAAAATTATATATTTCTGTAAATTATGGCCATCCATCATGTCATACAAATGTCATATTGTCTTTTTAAAACAAACTATTTTAATGTTTTCATATTCCATCATGGTTTCTGCTTCATTTTTCCCCACCAGTCTTCACTTTTTCTGCTTCTGTTTACGTCTTCAGAGCTGCTATAATGTGTGAATTTACCTGATGATCAATAAAGTTTATCTTTTTTACAGCTGCACAAAGCAAAAGCAAACTGAGACGCTGTTAAAAGCTCACAAGTAAAACCTTCAGTTTTAACCCTTACAAGGCCATGTTATTTTATATATATTTGCATGTACAGCCATATTTCTGGAGAAGTACATATACTAAAACCACCTCATCCATAAAAATATCAATCAAGTCTTGCGAGGTCGCATTGCCGTAGACGTTCGCCATTGTGAATTTCGGCCGGTACGGGTGTGTTATTACGGTGCACGACCCCGATAAAAGCTTCATTATTGCGGCTTTGTTATAACAGCTCATACGGCTTTATCGTTTGAAATAAGCAAATTTGGGGCCAATGTTTATATCTTACCATTGGTTGACTTAAACATACGGGTGTTTGCATATTTTATGTTAATTAGGAATGACAGACAAGTCACACGTGTTAAGCTGGGAATGTTCGGTTTCAGCTGTGTGTACAAGTAAGCGGGAACCGAGTACACTCATTCATGGCTTTTTAAGGGTTAATAACAACAACAATTTAACAAGTTTTAATGTGTTGCTTCACAACCACAGCTGCTGTCAGTGGTTTGTTGGAATTTTGCAATTCTGTTCCTCTTTACTTGTAGAAAATGGTGCGGAAAAAAATGTTGTCAACCAGCGGCAGAAGATAATTCTAGAGGAAAAAGTGAAGTGAAACTAACTTTAGAAAAGGGCAATTTGTAGACTAACATGCTTGTTTGAACCCTTTAACCAACCAACAACATGGAACAGAGTTCTCACTTAAAACTGTTCAATGAGGTGCAAAACTTCCTGATCAACTCTAAAGAAATGCAGAAAAATAAGTGTGAGAAGATGAACAATGAACAGAAATCAGAAGTGACTGAACTCACCGATGAAGAGGAAACAGAAAAAAGTGTGGAAGACTTTCATGTTGAGGCTCTGATGCTTTAATGCTGCTTCTCTTCTTTCTTCTCTGACAAACCAGGAACTGCTCACTTCTCTTAATGATGGTCCCTCCTACAAACTCAGCTCTACACTCCTCCCCTCTTCTTTAACCTCTTTATTCTAGCGCAGAGTCAAAGTTCAGCTGTCCGTCTATACACACCACTTTCTATAGAGCTCATTAAATTACAGTTAATGTTCATTTATTGGCAGGACTGCAGTTTTATCAGGTCAAACTTGTCAAGTAAAAATTATTTTTTCCTTTCTCAGGTATTTCCTTGGAGCTGTTCACTGACATCATCCTAAATTATCTTCAGACAGGCTGTAGGAAGAAGATATGCCAGGACTCTGTGCTCTGGTCAAGGTTACATATTCTCTATTCTGATGTGACTAAACAGACCAGTTGTCTTCATATTGGTCTGTAATCTAACTCTGACCTTCCTCCAACTCCAACATATACCTGAAGATCAGAGAGAATCCTCAGAAGTGATGCTGGCACTGCCTGCATGTACTGCTGCTCTGTTGGTGTCACTTCTCCTGACGTCAGTAAACCTTCCTCACAACCTAAGTCATCAGAGTCTCCAGTGTGTCTCTCTGTGTCTGCCTCCTCATCCTCTCTCCACCTCGCTGAACTTCCACAACAAATCTGTTTAGAGTTTAGAGGCTGGATTTCTACACGTGACAGAAAGAAAACAAGGAACACAAAGGAACATATTTGGACACATGTGCATCATTATAACATTTTCAAAATCTGATATTTTAAAGTCACAAATGGATGGAAAGTGACACTTCAAAAAACTAAATAAAACACTAAATAAAATGACAAATCAAACATGCACCGATCATCTTCAAGAATAACTTGACAAGCATTCACCCTTCTTGACATATTATCCTTTGTTTTTTTTTTTGCTTTTAAATATTCAGTTATGTTAAATATATTCTGACTTTCCCGATGACAAAAAAAAAGAGAAATATAAAACTTGAAAGAAGTAACTTCATAAACATAAACCCCCTTTAAAGTGACTAATTAAACCCAGATGCAGCCACTGGGTGTCATGGTTGTTCTGTTTCCATACAGCTGCAGGATTTACAGTGAAAAATGAACCAACAGTGAGGAAAAATGTGACAGGAACAACATGGAGGGAATATTTTTATTGTAACCTGACGTTGACCTTTAATAGTACCAACCTGCTGCAGTGTCTCATAGTAACTAGTAGTTACACTTTCACTGCTAAACTGGAGGAAAACAGTGGATCAAAATATATCTAAACATGTTTATTAAAACATAAAGACCAGATCCTGTTTAAACTGCCAATGTTCAATTCAATGCCAAGTTTATTTTCATTAAAAACAAGCAAATTATGTTTTTCTTGTTGTGATGTTTTTATTTTTATAAAATATCAGTTGAGTTGGTGAATTAATTGAAGGAGGTTTGTTACTGTTGGATATTTAAAGAGTTTACAGCTTGTTGTTGTCATAGTGACTAAATGATGGCTATTTAAAATGATTTAGCAAACCAACTGTAGCTTTTACAATATCTTTTTTTTCCCTTTTTTTGCTGGACGTCATAACATGAATAACAAAACATATAAAAGGGAACACAACAGCTCACAGAAAGACCTGATCTTCACTTCTGTACATGAAACACATTTACAATTTTTTAAATAAAATCATATATAATATGAATTATCCTGAGTAACTTTACAGTGTGAACTTTGGAGGAAGCACTTTACATTTCAATATAAACAATAAACTTTTTCAAAATTACTATGATACTATCTAAACAGAACATTTGAAGAATGATTCTGACTTATTTCAAGCTGGTGTATTTCCAATTAATGTGACTGTTGTGGTTCTGTGGATGGTGTTAACTTTACGTTCGACTCAGATCTATTTCGCCCTCACTCAGACCGTCACCATGGTCTTCACCTTGAATGATGCTATCCTACTACCAGAGCCCTAGAGATAGTAAGAGTTGCGACACTCCCATAAGGTGCTGTTGTACGCTTTCTTCCAGTCTACTTCCGGGTTGTGGAGGCTTGTTTAGTTCCTAGCACCGCTTCGACAGTGATAGCCACCGTTCATTTGCACTGCAGGTCGTTGAGTATATGTGGACATTGTCTGGAAATACAATAATCCAGCTGGGCAAACATTAACATCTTCAATCATCTTACATTTCTGTGTAAAAGTCGATTTTCCATGCTAACACGAATGTGAAACATTCCCTCCAAAACCCCAAAAGTGTCTTTAATATGTCACCTTACGGCTCAAAATATAAAACTGACATTTACATACATACTCCAATGAATTAATAATCAAACAAGTACTTGGAGGTGTGATTTTATTCCTTTTTTACCGTGAAATCGCCGCTGACAGTCCCATAGAAGGAAATGACAGCGCTGCCTGTTTGGAACTATTCAGGCTTACATGAACCACGTGACCGCCCCGCACCGAGAGCATGAGTGTCGCAACTCTTACTATCTCTAGAGCTCTGCCTACTACCTATCCTCGAGACCTTATGTCAACAATGTCATATGACTGACCTCAGGAGGCGTGCCTCACAGTCTATAAGAGGTTCCGGGGTCATCGCCTCCTCCTCTTTGCCTTACTCGCCTCATCCGAGACCATGAGTATAATCATTTACGGGACTCCACTATCAATCCGTCACTTCGGTGCAGGTGTCGACGGTCCCTGTGGGTTGTGTGGTTCGGTAAGTTTCGTGTGTGTATGAAGCATGTGTCTGTTTCCCGGCTCGTTGGTTACAGGTCTCTTTCCGGTATTATCCCTGGTAGAGCGTGTTGTCAGCGACGAGCATTGGTAAGAGAAAACTTATTGTTCTGCTTTGTTCTCTCATTGTGACTTCAATAAATAAGAAGTTTGTTGTTGCGTTGCCCAGACGGCTTACCGTTCGCGGTGAGCGGGCGTGTGTTCTGATCGTCCCTCGTGCGTTCGCGCACACTGAGGGACGCCATATAACCAGTTTTCCTCAGGTGAGGTCTCTTTATGTTGAGAGCCTGGCTGCCTGAGTAGTGTGGTGACATTACTCAGGATATGAACTGTGAGTTACTAATAACATTCTTTGTTTTGCAGTCGGTATTTACACATTATATTGTGTTATTTTGATTTATTCTGGTGCCCCTGTTCGCAGTGGTTTCTCAGTTGGTAAAGTCCAGGAGAATTTTTTGGCCCTGTAAGGATACCCAACTGTTCACAGTACGGTGTGTTTTACGTTTGGTCATTTTGGTGGGCTAAAGGAAAATGGCATCACAGTGGTGTAGATTTTGCCAGGTGACCATGGACCCTCGTGATGGCCACAGGGAGTGCCCCCATTGTTTAGGGGTGGCTCACCTGGTGGAAGACATTGAAAATGCGTGCCCGGCTGCGTCAGAGCTCCCTCTGGAGGAGCGCACACGCAGGGCAAGGGTGGTGCAGGAGGCTGCACGCAATAAAATGACTCGCCCTCCCCCAGCTACGTCTAAGGATAATGGGCAGAGCGCAAAGCGGAACAGGGGCCACAAGCGGAACCGTAGCCCTGATCACTATCAGGGACGGGGCCCTGGACAGTCTATTCGCAGGAGATGGTCCAACCCGGAACATCTGGATCAGTTGGGGGAGACTCAATTGAAGATCCTGGCTGCTATTCAGAGTCTGTCAGATAGGCTGACTAGGATTGAGGCCCGGCAGCTAGCTACTGGCCCAGCCTCAGTGTCACGGGAGCCGAGTGTGGCCTCTCAGGGTGGCCTGCCACCATATCGGGAAGAACGGCGGGGTTCACCAAACGTCCTCTCCCTGTATGCACACAGTTCCTTTTGTGGGAGTGTGAGCCCGTCCAGAGGGCCCTTAGATGAGGAGAAGCTGAACTCCTCACTGGGGGGCAGGGGGTCAGATCTGGGGTGTACTCCAGACACTGAGTCCTCAGTGCAGGACGTCATGGAAAAAATACGGAGCGCAGCCAAAATTGTCGGACTTTCAGTGCCAGTGGAGGCTCCGAGTTCAGTGGAGGGTGTGTGGGCTGGCATCTCTCAGCCCCAGCCATCAGTTTCCATTCCAGCAGCTGCAGATATCTGCAGATGCTGAGAAAAGCATGGAATAACCCGGCAGCGGCTCCTCAGTTCAAGGCATTGTGTCGGAGACTGACAAGACCTCAGTATGCTCCAGACACGGGACTGGCCGACATGCCCCCTGTTGAGAGGGAAATGGCAGCCCTGACGTCTCTTGGTCCGGAGCGCGTGACTACCAACCCTCACTGCCCTGTTAAGGAATGTCAGAAGACAGACAGCTTGGTGTGCTGCACATATAATGCGGCTACATGTGCAGCTCACTCAGGCATTAGCCATTCTACTGGATGCAATTAGAAAAACTGTTAGCCAGGAGGATCAGGACACATTGAACCTCATTGAAGGTGTGCTGGTAACTCATGCCCAGCTGACTCGGGATATAGGCGGGGCGATGTCAGCGGCCATGCTGGCACGGCGACAGGTTTGGTTAGCTCAGATCACGTTGCCTGAAAATATCAGGAAAGAACTGACCAACCTGCCCGTGGTCCCTGCCAGAGTGTTTCACCTGGACTCCCAGGGTGTGCTGGACAAGGCGGAAAAGTCACGGCATACAAGGGACAGTGTACAGCGGACGTTCTCTAGGTCTGGTGCCCCTGGAAATACAAGTCGGTTCCTGCAGCCTCCGCCCCAGGCATCATGATCCCGAAACTTTGAAAGAAGACAGGGTACAGAGATGGGGGCCTCTGGTGAGTCTGCCAGGCAGCCACTGCAGCGCCAGCAATATGTGTGCCAGTCAGGTTCGAGAGGGACACCACAGAGGAAGCGCCCCTCCCCAGAGGTCCAGGACCTCGGGGGAGCAACATCTGACGCTCCAGGATCCGCCACCGAACCTGTTTCTCAGCTTTGTCCGGACAGCTGGGAAAAATATGTGTCCGATCCTTGGGTCCTGTCCACAGTGAAGTCTCCCTTTACAGGAGTCCACATGACTGTGGTAAAGGACCCAGTCCAGGAGCATGTGATGGCTGCGGAGATTGCAGCCCTCCTTCAGAAGGGGGCGATTGCCAAAGTAGACTCCAGCGAACAGCACGCTGGGTTTTATTCCACATAGTTTTTGGTTCCAAAGAAAGATGGGGGCCTGAGGCCTGTTTTGGATTTAAGACACCTGAACAGGTTTTTAAAGGTCCTACCTTTCAAGATGCTGAAAACGACTCAGATCCTGAATACGGTAGAAGAGGGAGAGTGGTTCACCTCCCTGGATTTAAAGGATGCCTACTTTCATTTCCCTATCAGCAGGGACCACTGGCCGTTTCTACGGTTTGTGTTCCAAGGTCAGGCTTATCAGTTCAGGGTCCTCCCTTTCGGTCTGTCGCTGTCCCCCAGGGTGTTCACCAGGGTGATGACAGCCGCACTATGCCCCCTTTAGGCAGACGGTATAAAAATCTTGCCCTATTTAGACGACTGGCTGATCGGCACCCCAAGTCGCAATCAGGTGCTCCAGGATACGGGGACAGTTATGGACCACATTCGACGTATGGGTCTACAGGTAAACCTGGCAAAAAGCCATCTTGTACCAACACAACAGGTGGTGTTTGTGGGACTACTTCTGAATTCTCTCACTATGACGGCCTCCCTCACTCCTCCAAGGGTCACAAAGCTTGTGACTGTATCAAAGCAATTTCAGCTTGGCAGACAGCTGGAAGCAGCTCAGTTTCAGTGATTGTTAGGACTGATCTCGGCTGCAGTGGTAGTGGTTCCTCTGGGCCTACTCAGAGCACGGTCTCTGCAGTGGTGGTGGAATGCCTTCGGTCTCCATTCAAAACGGGACAGACGGGTGAAGCTCAAGGTGACATGGCGATTTGTCCGAGCCCTGCGGCCGTGGATAGACAGGACCTTCTTGGCCATGGGGGTTCCATTAGGGGGGGTCCCATCGCGTCGGGTAGTGGTGTCCACTGACACCTCCCTAGACGGCTGGGGTGCAGTCTGGGAAGGCAGGACAGTGAGGGGCGTGTGGGGCCCACACTGGAGGGGATGACACATCAACTTGCTGGAGTTGAGGGCAATCCACCTAGCATTAGTGGAACTTCTCCCCTTCATCAGAGTAAAATATGTCTTGGTGAGATCAGACAACTCCTCCACAGTCTACCACATCAATCACCAGGGGGGCACCAGGTCTCTCCGCTGTCTCCAGCAGACCAGGAGGCTCCTACTGTGGGCGTTTCCCTGTCTAGCGTCCCTCAGGACACTCTTCATCCCAGGGGTAAAGAATCGGGCAGCGGATCTCCTATCCAGGATGGGACCCCTCCCGGGGAATGGCGTTTACACCCACAGGTGGTGGCGCTGCTATGGTCCCGGTTCGGCAGAGCTCAGATCGATCTTTTTGCATCGGCAGAGACTGCCCACTGCAAACACTGGTTCTCCCTGGAGCCTCGAGGGGCTCCCCTGGGACTGGATGCTCTGTCATGCGAGTGGCTGATAGGCTTATTGTATGCTTCCCCCCCCATTTCCTCTGATCCCCCATGTCCTCCACAGGGTGACTGTAGGACACTGCAGGGTTCTGCTGATAGCTCCCAGGTAGCCGGGGAGGCCGTGGTTTTCGGCTCTCCTCCGTCTCATCCATGGTCAGCCATGGCCCCTGCCAGTCAGAGCAGGCACGGGCCAATCACGCAGCAGTATTCTGACGTCTGACGTTACGGTGAGCGTATTGCGTCATTTCCTGTTTCAGCACCGTGTTGTGTTGTTAGCATGGCTTCTGCTTCTGCCTCTTCCTCTCCCTCTCTCTCCCTCTCCTGCTCAGTGTGCCACATGTTTAGTTATTCCTCTGCCTCCTTTAGTGATAACGATATGTGTAATAAGTGCAGCCTTTTTGTAGTTCTGGAGGCGAGGCTCTCCGAATTGGAATCGCGGCTCCGCACCATGGAAAATAACCCGCTAGCAGCTAGCCAGGCCCCCTTAGCCGGTGCGGTCCGCAATAGCTTAGCTAGTGTAGCATCTGTTAGCCGTCCCTTAGCAGCGCCCGAACAGCCGGGTGGATGGGTGACAGTTCGTAGGAAAAACAGTCCTAAACTCAAGCCTGCTGTCCCGGCTCACCACAAACCGCTTCATGTTTCTAATCGTTTTTCCCCACTCAGCGACACACCCGCTGAGAAACCAACTCTGATCATTGGCAGCTCCATAGTCAGAAACGTGAAGCTAGCGACACCAGCGACCATAGTTAAATGCCTCCCAGGGGCCAGAGCGGGCGACATAGAAGCAAATTTGAAACTGCTGGCTAAAGATAATCGTAAATATAGTAAGATTGTTATTCACATCGGCGGTAACGACACCCGGTTACGCCAATCGGAGGTCACCAAAATTAGCGTGGCATCGGTGTGTACTTTCGCCAAAACCATGTCGGACTCTGTAGTTTTCTCTGGACCCTTGCCTGATCTGACCAGTGATGACATGTTTAGCCGCATGTCATCGTTTCGCCGCTGGTTGTCTATGTGGTGTCCATCAAACGACGTGGGCTTTATTGATAATTGGAGCTCTTTTTGGGGAAAACCTGGTCTGATTAGGAGAGACGGCATCCATCCCACTTTGGCTGGTGCAGCTCTCATTTCTAGGAATATGGCTGATTTTATTAGTACTCCTAAAGCATGACAACCCAGAGTTCAGACCAGGATGCAGAGTTGTAGTCTTACACACCTCTCTGCAGTTTCCTCACAGCTGTCACCCTCCAGTAATTCAGTTAACTTTATTGAGACTGTGTCTGTCCCCCGACCACCAAAATTCAATAAATTAATCAAATCAAAAATATACAAAAGAAATAGTAACCACAAAAATTTAATAAAAATTAATACCTCTATTTCAACAGAGCAAAGAGACAGGAAAATTAAATGTGGTCTGTTAAATATTAGATCTCTCTCGTCTAAATCTCTGCTAGTAAATGAGTTGATAACTGATCACCAGATTGATTTGTTCTGTTTGACTGAAACCTGGTTGCAGCAGGAAGAATTTGTTAGCCTAAACGAATCAACTCCCCTAGTCATATTAACTGTCATATTCCTCGAATCACAGGCCGAGGAGGAGGAGTAGCAGCAATCTACCATTCTAGTTTAAAATTGAACCAGAGGCCTAAACCTGATTACAGCTCATTTGAAAATCTCACTCTTAGTCTCTCTCATCCAAATTTGAAAGCTCAGAAACCAGTTTTATTTGTTGTTATATATCGTCCTCCTGCTCCTTATTCTGAGTTTTTATCTCAATTCTCAGACTTTTTATCTGAATTAGTGCTCAGTTCAGACAAAGTTATTATTGTGGGTGACTTTAACATTCATGTTGACATAGACAGCGACAGCCTTACAACAGCTTTTAATTCATTATTAGACTCAATTGGGTTTTCTCAACATGTAAATAAACCAACTCATAGTTTTAATCACACTCTTGACCTTGTCCTGACTTATGGCATAGAAATTGAAGAGTTAACAGTATTTCCCCAGAACCCTCTTCTTTCTGACCATTTTATGATAACATTTCAATTTAAAGTAAAGGATTGTTTAGCAGCTGAGAACAAATATCATTACAGTAGGTGTTTGTCTGACAATTCAGTATCTAAATTTAAGGAAATAATACCCTCACTGTTTACTTCAGCAACATTTACTGATAAACCAGAAGGCAATTATTATTATTTTACCCCCACAGAAGTGGATTATTATGTTAATAATGCTTCAGCCTCACTGCGTACAACTCTTGATAGTGTTGCACCTGTAAAAAAGAAAGTTATATCTCAGAGAAGACTTGCTCCTTGGTATAATTCCCAGCTGCGGACTTTAAAGCAGGCATCCCGAAAGCTGGAAAGAAAGTGGTATTCCACTAATTCAGAGGAAGTGTATGAGGCTTTGAAAAATAGTCTAGTAATCTATAAAAAAGCTCTTCGTAATGCCAGGACAACTTATTATTCATCTTTAATAGATGAGAACAAGAACAACCCTAGGTTTCTCTTTAGCACTGTAGCCAGGCTGACAAAGAGTCAGAGCTCTGTTGAACCTTGTATTCCTTTAGCTTTAACCAGTAACGACTTCATGAGCTTCTTTACACATAAAATAGTTCTGATTAGAGATAAAATTAATCTGGCCCTTCCTACAAATGTCACAGATGCTTTTGAATTGGCTGTTAGACCTGATGAATCTTTAGAATTCTTCACTCCTATATGTCTCTCTGAACTAATTTCAACAGTTTCTACATCCAAACCATCAACATGTCTTTTAGATCCTATCCCAACTAGACTCTTCAAGGAGATTTTACCTTTAATTAATTCTTCAATGTTAGATCTGATTAATCTCTCTCTAGTAACAGGCTATGTACCACAGGCTTTTAAGGTTGCTGTCATCAAACCTTTGCTTAAAAAGCCCACTTTAGATCCAGATGTGTTAGCTAACTATAGACCGATATCCAACCTACCATTTCTCTCTAAAATTCTGGAAAGAACAGTTGCAAATCAATTATGTGAACACTTACAAAGGAATAATTTGTTTGAAATGTTTCAGTCAGGCTTCAGAGTGCATCATAGCACAGAAACAGCTCTAGTGAAAGTTACTAATGACCTTCTCATAGCATCAGATAATGGACTAGTCTCTATACTTGTTTTGTTAGATCTTAGCGCAGCGTTTGACACAATCGACCACAAAATTTTATTACAGCGTCTAGAACATTCAATTGGCCTTAAAGGGACAGCACTGGACTGGTTTAAATCCTACTTATCAGATCCAGTTTGTGCATGTCAACAATAACTCTTCTGAGCATACTAAAGTTAATCATGGAGTTCCTCAGGGTTCTGTCTTAGGACCAATACTTTTCACATTATACATGCTTCCTTTAGGCAATATTATTAGGAAGCATTGTATTAACTTCCATTGTTATGCAGATGACACACAATTGTATTTATCTATGAAGCCAGATGAAACTGATCAGTTAGCTAGACTGCAAGATTGTCTTAAGGACATTAAAACCTGGATGACTTTTAACTTCCTACTGCTAAATTCAGACAAAACTGAAGTCATTGTATTTGGCCCCAAACATCTTAGAAACTCGCTTTCAAAGCAAATAGTTACTCTGGATGGCATCACGTTGGCCTCCAGTACTACTGTGAGGAATCTTGGAGTTATTTTTGACCAGGACATGTCCTTTAACTCACACATAAAGCAAGTCTGTAGGACTTCCTTTTTTCACCTGCGTAATATTGTAAAAATCAGGAACATTCTGTCTCAGAGTGATGCAGAAAAATTAGTTCATGCTTTTGTTACTTCCAGGCTTGACTATTGCAATTCCTTATTATCGGGTTGTCCAAATAGCTCTCTCAAACATCTACAGTTGATCCAAAACGCTGCTGCGAGAGTACTGACAGGAGTTAGCAAAAGAGATCATATTTCCCCTATACTTGCTTCTCTTCACTGGCTTCCTGTTAAATCCAGAATAGAATTTAAAATCCTTCTTCTGACATATAAAGCTCTTAATAACCAATCTCCATCATATCTTAAAGATCTGATAGTACCTTATTATCCTAGTAGAACTCTTCGCTCTCAAGCTGCAAGCTTACTTGTTGTTCCTAGAATTTCTAAAAGTAGAATGGGAGGCAGAGCCTTCAGTTATCAGGCGCCTCTCCTGTGGAACCTGCTCCCAGTTTGGGTTCGGGAGGCAGACACCCTCTCTATTTTTAAGACCAGGCTTAAAACGTTCCTTTTTGACAAATCTTATAGTTGGGGCTGACTGGGTGACCCACAGGGGTTCGGCTTGTGTCTTCATTTGCACAGCTGACTCCCTCTTGGACGTCCCTTCGTTCTGCCCCTAGTCATGCTGCTATAGGCCTATAGGCTGCTGGGGGACTTTTCTTGACGCACTGAGCCCTTCTCTATCTACCTTTACATTTAATATGTATACCGTTATTGCAGTACATTCACTTTGTTTCCCCCTGTGCTATTTCTCCGAGTGTCCCTGGTCCCAGAGCTGGATGCTTCAGATCTGCGGTTGATGTTCCACCAGCTGGTCCAGTCTCCACCATGTCCACTGTGGGATGCTGCTGCTGACCTTCCTCCAGCCCTCTGCTTCAAACTCCCTTTTTCCACCAGTCAACTCTGCATTGCCTTCACTATACTGTTATGCTAACTTACATACTGTTTGAATTTTACTGCTAGCTATATATGGAGTATGTTTAATGTCAGAGTCGTTCATCATAAGAGTAAATTATGAGTCAGTTTTCAATGTTAGCTTATACTTTGTTTGTGTCACATATCCTGTCATGCATGTATCCAAATGTGTGTTGTGTTTTCCTTGCTTTCCCACCCCTCCCTCTTCTCCCATCCCTCCCCCTTGCCCTCTTCTGTCCTTCTCAACCCGCCCGGCCAGCAGGCAGATGGGTCCCCCCTATATAGAGCCGGGTTCTGCTCGAGGTTTCTTCCCTGTTAAAAGGGTGTTTTTCCTTGCCACTGTCGCCTTTGGGCTTGCTCTGGGGGTCAGGCATTTGGGTTCTGTAAAGCGTCTTGAGACGAGTTGACTGTAATTGACGCTATATAAATAAAATTGAATTGAATTGAATTGAATAGACCTGCTATCCCAGGCAGATCTTTCCACCCCAGACCAGCAACACTGCAGTTGTTGGCATGGCCGCTCTGCAGCCCCAGTCTGAGGAGCTAGACGATGCAGTATTGCAGACAATATGCAGTGCTAGAGCCCGCTCAACTCAGAAGAGCTATGGTCAGAAATGGCGGGTGTTTTCTGACTGGTGTCACACTCAACAGGTTGACCCTTCCACCTGTTCGGTGCATCTTGTACTGCGCTTCCTTCAGTCTCTTTTGGATTCTGGGAAGGCGTCTAGAACGATAAGGTTGTATTCAGTGGTGATCTCTGCTTGCCATGAGCCAGTTGGGGGCGTTTCAGTAGGGAGACACCCTTTGGTCTCACAGTTTGATAAGGGGGCGTACCGTTTGTGTCCGGGAAGTACAGTCAGGGCGCCGTCTTGGGATCTCTCCTTAGTCTTGAGATCGCTGACTCAGGCCCCTTATGAGCCTATGGATCAAGCAGAGTTGAAATCCCTGTCACATAAGACCTTGTTTGTGTTGGCGATTTGCTCTGCCAAGAGGGTTGGCGAGCTGCATGCCCTGTCCACCAGTGAGCGGTGTTTAAGGTGGAAGGCGGGTGACTCGGGGGTGTCACTGTGGCCCAATCCTGCATTCCTACCTAAGGTGGTAAGTCCACAGACAGTGAACCAGGTTATCGAGATCAGTGCATTTTGTCCAGACCCGACTTTGGAGGAGGGGGACTTGGCCCTGCATACTTTATGTCCAGTGAGGGCTTTGAGGGCCTACCTGGCACACACCCACTCTCTGAGGCACTCTCATTCACAGCTGTTTGTCTGTTATGGGAGCAATAAACTGGGGGCTGCTGTATCTAAACAGCGCTTCTCACACTGGTTGGTTGACACTATATCACAGGCATATGAGAAGGAGGGTCTTCCTATACCTGGTAATCTGGTGGCGCACTCTGTGAGGAGTATGGCAACCTCCTGGGCCACCCAGAAGGATGTGCCTATGGCAGAAATTTGTTCTGCAGCATCCTGGACCTCCCCATGTACGTTTGCTCAGTTTTACAGGGTCAACGTGGCGACGCCAGCTCCTTTGGGTGTGGCTGTGCTTTCTGCTGCGAGACAGAACCGGGATGGGGTGGAGTCCTCAGTTCTGCACGACTTTGATGGTATGAGTCATCCAAGGTGAAGACCGTGGTGACGGTCTGAGTGAGGTTGAAATAGATCGTAAGTTATGCCTATAACTATGAATCTATGAGACCAAACGATGACCGTCACCATTCTCTTGTCGTTCAGAACAGGCTGAAGCGCTCCAGGCGGGAAGGAGGCGATGACCCCGGAACCTCTTATACACTGTGAGGCATGCCTCTTGAGGTCAGTCATATGACATTGTTGACATAAGATCTCGAGGATAGGTAGTAGGATGGCATCATTCAAGGTGAAGACCGTGGTGACGGTCATCGTTCGGTCTCATAGATCCATAGTTATAGGCATAACTTACGTTCTCTGAATCTGCAAACTTATCATGACCCACAGAGTCACAATAATGGAAATGAAAATAAATGGAAATACAGCAGAATTTTGCTTGAAGAGAAGCAAAATTAAAAGATTTTGACAGCACAGTTATAAAGGAATGTGTCACACATTCTCCTAAAACATCTGCAACTGTTACACTACTGATGTAGAACAACAGTAGAGTCAAAAGGAGGTGAAGCTCCTCTGACGTTGTTGACAGAGGTCACATCTATCTGAAGGGGGCAGTAGAGGACATTATCTACATCACCAAAGGGGGCACTGTTGAGAGAGCAGGCAGCAACATTGGAAAAATCCACATCAGTGTAATCGTGCTCCCTGGAGTCATCTTTAGCTTGAAGGAAAACAAGAAGATCAACCCTAAGACTTTCATCTTGGAAAGAAATTCACTTTTTCATGCTCATACAAACTATACAACATCTACAGAGATCCTCAGAAAAGTATTTTTTTCACACATAAATTAAAATGTAAAACCCCACATTTTATGTATCAAACTTCCACCAAACCATTTGAGCTCCATACTGTTCTGTTCATTATCTGGTTGTAATAGACATCTCTATGCTGATGACACCATGCTGTACTTGAGTGAAGATATTGCACACTCTGATGTCAAATACTTTCAGCCCTACTTTGCAGGTATTTGAAATCAAGTATGTGATGTCCTCTGATGTTTCTGCAGGAAAGTTTTGATACATACTGATGCATATTTGCATCTGCATCTATGTTTGACAACAAATATGAAGAAATTTTTGCTTTTTGCCCACCAGAAAACAATCATGATTTGTTTTTCGCCTAAAATAATCCCACTCTGTGCAGATATTCATCATAGTTACTCAAAAATACACATTTAACCCGATGTAAAGGCGACATAAGAACAGATGTTTAACTATTTCTCTCTTTAAAAACAGCCTGCTACATATTTTCTCTACAGTGAAGCAGAATTATTATTTGTTTTACTGGTCAATCGAACAATAAAAGGTTCATTCACAACTAGTCCTGTGGATTTGGATGAAGACCCAACAGTGTTATTCATTGTCTGATTAATTTACGTATTAGCAATAAAAACTCTGTAAAATGATTACAATACTGCATTATCTGACAGTAATACGTAAAATAAAAAAAGTGACTTGTTATCTGATTCAGTCAAATTTGTTTGTAATCTGAGTTCTAACCTAGAAGCTAATTTTCCATCACAGTTAGTAATCTGAATTCTGACATGGAAGCTAAAATCCCTCTGCAATTTTCTTACTTTGCTCAGATTACAGATGGTTAAGCTGATGTGTCTTCAGCTCTGTTTGATGCATTTGGCATTGCAGTGGATTGTTGATATTTCCACAGGAGGAGAACTGATCTGTCTGTCCTCTCTGATCTCCTCAATCACTCTGCTGGACTGCAGGAGGAAGATGAAGATGAAGAGGAGGAGTTTAGTTTGTGTCAAACAGCTGCTTTCACAAACACTAATGAAGTGTCTCATATTTACTGACCTCTGAGACGTCAACGTAGATCGTCTCCACAGGAGGACCTGAAAAACAGAAAATGTAGTCTAAGATAAGACAGAACTTATGAGTCTTGTGTCAGATGGTGCTCAAAACAAACCAACAAACAAACAGACCCATAAGAGAGACGTTTTCCAGGAACTAAAGTCAAAAGTAAGACGAGAACCTGTGACTGTAATGATTCGACAAGAAATAAAAACAAATGCAAAACAACCACACAGTCCTTCTGCTTTTTTTTAATCTGCTGCCTGACTGAGGTGTGACTTTAATGTAATGAGCTGAAGAAAAAAAAAGATCTGAACAGTTGTGAAAAACGAGGAAATTACACCCTCTCGTTCCATGTTTATTTTTGATCAGTGACTACCAGCAGTAGTTTCATGACCAACTTTTATTCGCCTAGACAACCAGCGAGAAAACCTGCTGGATAATCCTGTTAAATAACCAACGAGATAACCTACGGCATAGGAGAGGTTAGTTCAGGTTCAGGTTTGTGTCAGTTTCCAGGAGATGAATGTGAGTCAGTGATCAGTGATGAAGTGATGGAAGCTGTGTGTATTTCTGCAGCTTCACCTTTAGGTTTGGTGGATCTTCTCTTCTTGCTCAAAATCATCAAAGGTATTGGTAAAATGAAGATCTTGACCACCAGAATCAGACCCATGTAAAGATACAGATCTGCAGGAGTGTTAACAGGAGAACAGGTTGGTTTTACTCTGACACTTTAGTAAATGTGGAGCCACAAGTTTTATCCATACAACCTCCACATTCATGAACCTGCAGAAATACAAAAGATGTATATACAGTGCTTTGTGAAGGTATTCGGCCCCCTTGAACTTTTCAACCTTTCGCCACATTTCAAGCTTCAAACATAAAGATTTAAAATTCTAATTTTTTGTCAAGAATCAACAACAATTGGGACACAATCGTGAAGTGGAACGAAATTTATTGGATATTTTAAACTTTTTTAACAAATAAAAACCTGAAAAGTGGGGCGTGCAATATTATTCGGCCCCCTTGCATTAATACTTTGTAGCGCCACCTTTTGCTGCAATTACAGCTGCAAGTCGCTTGGGGTATGTCTCTATCAGTTTTGCACATCCAGAGACTGAAATTCTTGCCCATTCTTCCTTGCAAAACAGCTGGAGCTCAGTGAGGTTGGATGGAGAGCGTTTGTGAACAGCAGCCTTCAGCTCTGCCCACAGATTCTGGATTGGATTCAGGTCTGGACTTTGACTTGGCCATTCTAACACCTGGATACGTTTATTTGTGAACCATTCCATTGTAGATTTGGCTTTATGTTTTGGATCATTGTCCTGTTGGAAGATAAATCTCCGTCCCAGTCTCAGGTCTTTTGCAGACTCCAACAGGTTTTCTTCCAGAATGCTCCTGTATTTGGCTCCATTCATCTTCCCATCAATTTTAACCATCTTCCCTGTCCCTGCTGAAGAAAAGCAGGCCCAAACCATGAGGTTGCCACCACCATGTTTGACAGTGGGGATGGTGTGTTCAGGGTGATGAGCTGTGTTGCTTTTACGCCAAACATATCGTTTTGCATTGTGGCCAAAAAGTTGGATTTTGGTTTCATCTGACCAGAGCACCTTCTTCAACATGTTTGGTGTGTCTCCCAGGTGGCTTGTGGCAAACTTCAAACCAGACTTTTTATGGATATCTTTGAGAAATGGATTTCTTCTTGCCACTCTTCCATAAAGGCCAGATTTGTGCAGTGTACGACTGATTGTTGTCCTATGGACAGACTCTCCCACCTCAGCTGTAGATCTCTGCAGTTCATCCAGAGTGATCATGGGCCTCTTGGCTGCATCTCTGATCAGTCTTCTCCTTGTTGGAGGTGAAAGTTTAGAGGGACGGCTGGGTCTTGGTAGATTTGCAGTGGTCTGATACTCCTTCCATTTCAATATGATTGCTTGCACAGTGCTCCTTGAGATGTTTAAAGCTTGGGAAATCTTTTTGTATCCAAATCCGGCTTTAAACTTCTCCACAACAGTATCTCGGACCTGCCTGGTGTGTTCCTTGGTCTTCATGATGCTCTCTGCACTTTAAACAGAACCCTGAGACTATCACAGAGCAGGTGCATTTATACGGAGACTTGATTACACACAGGTGGATTCTATTTATCATCATCAGTCATTTAGGACAACATTGGATCATTCAGAGATCCTCACTGAACTTCTGGAGTGAGTTTGCTGCACTGAAAGTAAAGGGGCCGAATAATATTGCATACCCCACTTTTCAGTTTTTTATTTGTTAAAAAAGTATAAAATATCTAATAAATTTCGTTCCACTTCACGATTGTGTCCCAATTGTTGTTGATTCTCGACAAAAAATTAAAATTTTATATCTTTATGTTTGAAGCCTGAAATGTGGCGAAAGGTTGAAAAGTTCAAGGAGGCCGAATACTTTCACAGGGCACTGTATACACACGTGGACAAAATTGTTGGTACCCCTCAGTTAAAGAAGGAAAAACCCACAATTCTCACTGAAATCACTTGAAACTCACAAAAGTAACAATAAATAAAAATTTATTGAAAATTAAATAATCAAAAACAGCCATTACTTTTGAATTGTTGATTAACATAATTATTTTAAAAAACAAACTAATGAAACAGGCCTGGACAAAAATGATGGTACCTCTATAAAAGATTGAAAACTATTTGACCAGAGTGACATGATTAACTCAGGTGTGTCATTTAATTGACATCACAGGTGTTTCCAAACTCATAATCAGTCAGTCTGCCTATTTAAAGGGAGACAAGTAGTCACCCTGCTGTTTGGTGAAAAGGTGTGTACCACACTGAACATGGACAACAGAAAGCGAAGGAGAGAATTGTCCCAGGACATCCGAAAAAAAATGATAGACAAACATCTTAAAGGTAAAGGCTATAAGACCATCTCTAAACAGCTTGAAGTTCCTGTGACAACAGTGGCTCATATTATTCAGAAGTTCAAGACCCACGGAACAGTAGCCAACCTCCCTGGACGTGGCCGCAAGAGGAAAATTGATGACAAATTGAAGAGATGGATCGTTCGAATTGTATCCAAAGAGCCCAGAGCAACCTCCAAAGAAATGAAAGGTGAACTCCAAGGCCAAGGTACATCAGTGTCAGATCGCACCATTCGTCGTTGTTTGAGCCAAAGTGGACTTCATGGGAGACGACCAAGGAGGACACCACTGCTGAAAAAAACTCATAAAAAAGCCAGACTGGAATTTGCAAAAATGCATGTTGACAAGCCACAAAGCTTCTGGGAGAATGTCCTTTGGACAGATGAGACCAAACTGGAGCTTTTTGGTAAGGCACATCAACTCTATGTTCATAGACTCAAAAACCAAGCATACGAAGAAAAGAACACTGTCCCTATGGTGAAACATGGAGGAGGCTCAGTAATGTTTTGGGGCTGCTTTGCTGCATCTGGCACAGGGTGTCTTGAAAGTGTGCAAGGTACCATGAAATCTGAAGACCATCAAGGCATTCTGGAGAGAAATGTGCTGCCTAGTGTCAGAAAGCTTGGTCTCAGTCGCAGGTCATGGGTCTTCCAACAGGACAACGATCCAAAACACACAGCCAAAAACACCCAAGAATGGCTGAGAGAAAAGCGTTGGACTATTCTAAAGTGGCCTTCTATGAGCCCAGATCTGAATCCCATTGAACATATGTGGAAGGAGCTGAAACATGCCATTTGGAGAAGACACCCATCAAACCTGAGACAACTGGAGCTGTTTGCTCATGAAGAGTGGGCCAAAATACCTGTTGACAGCTGCAGAACGCTCATTGACAAATACAGAAATCGTTTAATTGCAGTGATTGCCTCAAAAGGTTGTGCAACAAAATATTAAGTTATGGGTACCATCATTTTTGTCCAGCCCTATTTCATTAGTTTGTTTTTTTAAATAATTATGTTAATCAACAATTCAAAAGTAATGGCTGTTTTTGATTATTTAATTTTCAATAAATTTTTATTTATTGTTACTTTTGTGAGTTTCAAGTGATTTCAGTGAGAATTGTGGGTTTTTCCTTCTTTAACTGAGGGGTACCAACAATTTTGTCCACGTGTGTATGTTCTGCAACATGATCATCTGCAGACTAAACACATGTTTAAATGATTAACGGCTTAAACTTCCCTCTGCATCAGATGTTTTTACTGCAGCAGTCACTCATATAAAACCCTTTTCAGACATGAGATATGAAACATGGCTGCTTCATTAACCTGGTAATTCTGTCATTCAGACACTTTAATGCTCCTCATGGCTTCATAGAGACAAACCACCACAGTGATGGAGATATTTGGACAGAACATCTCTGCTATCTCCTCCTCTCCAGTGGGGTTCTGTCTCCTCAGGCAGGAGGCTAGTGGTGAGACAGGACCAAATACAGATGTGGTCCAGCTCAGAGTGGAGACTCTGAAGTAGAGGAAGTGCCTGCAAAGGAGGGCAGCCCAGAGGATGATATCAGGCGGAGCTGCTTCGTAAGGCGGCAAAGAGAATAGAACCAATCTAAGGGCTAGGTGGGAAGCTGGCAGCAGAACCTCTCTGGAAGTCAGGCTAGTGGCTGACAGCAGTGGAGATGAACTGAAAGCAGATGTTTCCTGGCTCCAGAGTCTCCAAGCTGGGCCCCATCTGTATCTGGCCCTGTCTCACCATCTGCAGACAGGTTCTCTGGAGCAGTCTCTTTGCCAGGGGAAGAGGCATCTGACTCTGACAGAGCCCTGGACTTAACACTGGTTGAGGTAAGAACAGGTGAGAAGATGTCGATCCTCTCTGCGATGGCCAGGATGTAGGACTGGTGGACCATGCGTAGTTAGGGGTCATCTTCTGGAAGACCTTCCAGAAGATGGCTCCTTGGAAACTTGGGGTCCGGCTGAGAGCTGGTTAGGTTAGTGTGGTCCAAGAGCTCTGCCCAACAACAAGGATGACAACAAGGATGGAACCATCAAAGTCTTCTGTCTGTGGACATCTGAAGGGTTGGTGGATGGTGGTGTTAACAGGATGCTGGCAGGTTGAGGCTTAGTCAATATAGGAGATGAAAATCTCTGGTGGTTAACAGGCTGGAAGCTGATCACACGCACTCTACGTGGTGTGGAGACGGAACAAGCAAACTAAACTACAGGATACAAAACCTAAGAAACATGAAAAACCAACAACACAAAAACTCACAAGAGGGAAGTGACAAGCACTAAATATGTAGAACTACAAGTGGAGCATAGAGTGTACAAGGAAAGACACAAGACATGAATTTCAGACTGGGCTAAGACAGAGAACTAGAGAAAACCAAACTGAATACTGCAAGAACTTCAAGAAACATGCAAAGGAGAATACACAAACTGAGTGAAACAAAACTACCTGAAAGAATCAGGTTAAAAGTACAAAACAGCTTTGAAATTTAATTCTTATATAAAACTACAGAAGCTTCCTTTGTGTTGTTAAAATATCCCATCAAAATACTTCACTGTCTCGTGGTCAGCAGGGGATTAATCTGATGGATTATTTATAAGACGTACCTGGAGACTCAGTGGAGGCAGTGGACTTTGGTTGTGAAGTGGTTGAAGCTGTAAACAGTGAAATAATCAGAATCCTGATGATACTGCTGGAAGTTAAACTGATAGGTTCATTAATGCTCAGATAAATCAATAAATGAATATTCACCTCCTGTGACAACAATCTCAAAATCCCAGAATGAAACTAGAAACCAAGATCCTCCCAAAGCACATCTGTACCAACCAGAGTCAGACTTCTTCAGCTGATTGATGCTCACATACAGCGTATCAGCTGATTTAGGACTGTTGTCTTCATATCTAATGCTGTATCTGCCTCTCTGATGGTTGTCCTCTTTTGTTTCAATGAGAATGTTTCCTTCTTCACATGTTTTCCTACAGAAGAAGTTTCTGCCTCCAAGGACAGTAAATGGACATCCAACTGTGATGTTTTTTCCTTCCAGTTTTGTGAAGAGTTTTTTTTCTGCATCGACAAATTCAGTGTTTCCATCCTGCAGAGCTGTTAAAAAGATAAATAATCAATAGTTACTAACATCATCCTGGAACATGCTGCAGTTTCTAAACACCATGTGTGTATTTAAATTATGGGCACAATCATCCATCATGTCAGATAAATGTCATGTTGTCTTTTCAAATTAATTATTTTTCAAATTAATGTTTTGCTTTAATAACTGCTTGTGCTTGGAGTAGTGGTTAGCACTTTCGCCTTGCAGCAAGAAGATCTCTGGTTCGAGTCCCGGCCTGGGATCTTTCTGCATGGAGTTTGCATGTTCTCTCTGTGCATGTGTGGGTTTTCTCCGGGTACTCCGGCTTCCTCCCACAGTCCAAAAATATGCTGAGGTTAACTGATTACTCTAAATTGTCCATCGGTGTGATTGTGTGTCTGTATATGTAGCCCTGTGACAGACTGGTGACCTGTCCAGGATGTCCCCTGCCTTCACCCGAGTCAGCTGGGATAGACTCCAGCACCCCCCACGACCCTAGTGAGGATAAAGCGGTATATAGAGAATGGATGGATGGAACTGCTTGTGCAAACATCAAACCTCCTGTTTCTCAGAAGTAAAACTCTGAGTTTAAAGCCCAAGTAAAAGCTGGAGATGTGATTGAGACTTAAATCTCTTTGCTTATTTTCATTTTCAGTGACTGATGTCTCCTTCATCTTTTCACAGTTTATCTTCACACGGGAAAGGAAGTCTTAAAGGTGTTGCTTCCAAACCACAGCTGCAGCCAGTGGTTGACCAGAGCTTTCACTAACCAGCAGCACTACACTAAATGTTTCAGCAAACTGCAAAGTACAAGAGGCACTGACTCTGTGTAGCTTTAAACGTGTTTTACTGCTGTGACTGTGAATATGTTTATGTAAGTTTATTTGATGGCATTATTTTCAGTTTTCTATGTTTGTGCCAAAGCAACAGAAATGTAAAGTCGACATGCAACAAAATTCAACCCAAAACTTGTTTTGTCAACCAGACAAAAGGTGCACACTGGATGGCAGATTTAATGAAGATGTTTAAAAAATAAGTGTGAGAAGATCAACAATGAACAGAAATCAGAAGTGACTGAACTCACCGATGAAGAGGAAACAGAAAAAAGTGTGGAAGACTTTCATGTTGAGGCTCTGATGCTTTAATGCTGCTTCTCTTCTTTCTTCTCTGACAAACCAGGAACTGCTCACTTCTCTTAATGATGGTCCCTCCTACAAACTCAGCTCTACACTCCTCCCCTCTTCTTTAACCTCTTTATTCTAGCGCAGAGTCAAAGTTCAGCTGTCCGTCTATACACACCACTTTCTATAGAGGTCATTAAATTACAGTTAATGTTCATTTATTGGCAGCACTGCAGTTTTATCAGGTCAAACTTGTGAAGGAAAAGTTACTCTTTCCTCTTTCTGGTACTTCCTTGCAGCTGTTTTTTTTTTTAAACAATATCTTTATTGGGCTTTATATTATGAAAAACTTCAAATTCTCAGCATGAAACAAACAAAAAGCAACATGATCCCCCCAAATAAATAAAAAAGTGAAAGAATAAAAAATAAAATAAAATAAATATAAATACACAGCATACAGCTCAACAATTCAGCACCACTGTCAAAATTAATTGGCCTCATAACATCTGAGAAACTCAGTTAAAGGTGGCCATATTTTGTTGAAGTCCTCCCCTCTTCCTCTGACAATATAAGTAAGTCGTTCTAGGACAACACAAGATGCCATTTCCCTGACCCACATATGCATTGAGGGTACGTCCATTTTTTTCCAGTATAAAGATATCAGCCTCTTGGCCTGCAGGAGTCCAAAATCGATGAGTGTTGATTGACTTGAAGTGAAAACACAGTTCTCTGGAAATATACCCAACACACATGTCCTTGCATGAAGAGGCACCCTCACACCAACAATCTTAGACAAAGTTTGTATGACTGATTTCCAGAACTTCTGTAGTTTTGAGCAGCCCCAAACACAATGAAACAGAGTGCCCTTTCCTACTAAACATTTGCTGCAAGTATCTGGGATATTGGGCGACCAGTGATTCAGTTTGGTCGGAGTTATGTAAGTTCTCATCAACCACTTATATTGGAGGAGTTTCATCCTTGTATTAATTGATTGAGTTTGGGCTTTTAAACATGCATTTTCCCAATCTACTTCATGTATATCCTCTTGAAGATCAGATCTCCATGCATCCAGCCTGTCAGTGGTAGTTTCCTTATCATGTGCCAATAGAGTTGCATAAAATAAAGAAATTTGACCATTCTCCTCTAAGTTTTGCAGTGTAAGGTTCTCCAGATGGGATAGCGGAGGTTCAGATATAATGTGTTTGTATTTTGACATTATGAAATGTTTTACTTGTAAATATTTAAAAAAATGTTTCTTTGGAATGTCATATGTTTGACATAGTTGATCAAATGTGAGGAGACTACCATCCTTATAAAGGTCTGCCACCTTCTGTACACCTTTATATGCCCAAGTTCTGAAACCTCCATCCGCTCTTCCTGCCTTGAAGCACATGTTGCCCCATATAGGGGAGAGACGTGAAATAGGAGGAAGATCGCCAACATGTTGATGTGCCCTATACCAAATGTCTATGGTATTTTTAAGGAAAGGGTTGTTTGTTATTTTCTTTAAGCATTTGGGATTTGCAGAGTACAAATACAGTTTCAATGCAAAGCTCGGTACTGATGTTTGTTCAATGTTTACCCAGGCTGGGGGTATCTCAGTTGAAAAGTAAAACATGGCTGAGCGTAACTGCGCAGACCAGTAATACCATTTCAGATTTGGCAATTTTAGCCCTCCTCTTTCATATGGCAGGTACAGCAAGCGAAGTCTCAGCCTGGACTTTTTATTATTCCAGATGAAAGCATTAAGAATACTGTTTATTTCATCAAAGAATAATTTTGGTGGTGGTAGAGGGAGTGACTGAAAGAGGTATAAGAACTTTGGTAGCACGCTCATCTTAATCATGTTTATTCGGCCAATTATTGATATGGGCATTGTCATCCATCTATCCAGAGTTGCTTTCACTTCTCTGATCAAAGGGTCGTAATTTCTTGCAACGATGGTTTTAACGTCAGGGGTAATTTTAATTCCAAGATATACAAATCCCTCGTATGCATTAATAAACGGGGTTTGTATGATTGGTTTTAGCCTTTCGTCCTCATTTAAAAATAGTATGGAAGATTTTGAGTCATTTATAGTATATCCAGAAAACTGTCCAAATAGTTTAATTTGTTGCATTAGGCTTGGTATGCTGATAGACAGCTTTGTTAAGAAAACTATCAGATCATCAGCATATAGAGCCAATCTATGTTCTTGTTCTCCTATACGGATACCAGACAAGTCTGTATGTGTTCGTATTGCCATAGCCAAGGGTTCTATAGCCAGTATGAATAGCATTGGTGATAGTGGGCATCCCTGGCGTGTGGAGCGTTCTAATGTAATTGGTTTTGAAACTATATTATTTGTTAAAATACTGGCCCTGGGTTCTATGTACAAAATTCGAATCCATTTAAGAAAACTGTTTCCAAATCCAAATCTTGGCAGAACGTTAAATAAATATGGCCATTCTATCCTGTCAAAGGCCTGACGGGCATCCAGTGATAATAAGGCTGTATCCTTTGCATTAAATTTCTCATAAATTATATTGAGAACTCTCCTAATATTGTGGAATCCTTGACGTTTTGGTAAAAAACCATTTTGATCATTATGAACCAATTGTGAGATGTAGGAGTCTAATCTTTTTGCTAAAACTTTACAAAGTATTTTAGTATCAACCCCCATCAGACTTATTGGTCTAAATGAAGAGCATTCTGCAGGGGGCTTACCAGGTTTTAAGATCAGTGTGATCATTGCCAGTCTTAGAGTCGGTGGCAGAATTCCATTTTGATAAGCTTCTTCATACATTTTAAAAAGTGGGATTGTTAATTTTTCTTGAAAAGCTTTATAAAATTCGATCGTAAATCCATCCGGCCCGGGGGCCTTACCGCTGTTAATGTTTTTGATAGCCTGTAATATTTCTTCAGGAGTTAAATTTCTGTCTAATTCCTTTTTGGAATCTTCTGCTAGGGTCGGGAATTGAAGTTGGTCTAAAAATGTTTCCCGTTCCTCTGAAACTTGAGGGCATTCTGACTTGTATAGATTTTTATAAAACTCTCTAAAGCTGTCATTGATTTCACATGGGTCTACTGTTAAGTTCCCTGAAGAGGTGATTATGCTATTAATCGCTCTGTCACTCTGCATTTTCTTAATTCTCCATGCCAGGAGCTTGCCAGCTTTTTCTCCCTGATCATAATAAGATTGCTTTAACCACAATAGATTTCTCGCGGCCGCATCGGAGGATAATTTATTATACTCAGTTCTTAAACGTAACAGTTCGCTTTGTTTTAATTGGTCATCGCCAGCAGTTAGGTCTAGTTCCAAGAGTTTGATCTGTTTTTCCAGAATTTCCATCTGTTTCTTTTGTTTTTTGGCCTTCGTACTTGTGAAACTGAGAATTTCACCTCTAATGTATCCTTTAAACCCTTCCCATCTCATTGAGGCACTAGTTTGGTCTGTATTTAATTCAAAATAGCTATCTATTTTTTCCCCTACGAATTTAACAAAGTCAGGATTCTGTAGCCATCTAGCTTGAAATCGCCAGTTAATGGGGTTATTGGTAAATTTCTCTATGTGGACACTCAGTGAGATCGCTGCATGGTCACTGATCACTATGCTATCATACTGGCATCTTTTGATCCTTGATAAAAGTCCTCTTGAGACCAAAAAATAATCTATACGAGATCGTGATTTATGTATACCGGATTGACAGGAGAATTCTATTTTGTCTGGATTCTGCTCCCTCCACACTTCCACCAGATTAATATCTGATATATATTGATTTATTACTTGTCTAGTTTGCGTTTTATAAATGTCTGAGCCTGTTGAACGATCTATAGTTGGGTTTAAAGTGCAATTAAAATCTCCTCCAATTATCTAAGATCCTTGTAAAGTAGATATTGTAAGAAAGAGATCTTCAAAAAATTTAGGGTTATTTTCATTTGGTCCATATATGCACACTAGATTTACTGCAAATGAAAAAATATTGCCCTGAGCGATTACATACCTACCAGCAGGGTCTTGGATTGTTTTAGTCATTTGAAACGGTATGGTTCTATGGATCAGGATAAGTACCCCTCTGGCATAGTTATTGTATGATGCATGTACAACTTGACCAGACCATCTGTTCTTTACAAGTTTTACATCAGACATTGTCAAGTGTGTTTCCTGAAGAAAAATTATTTTGGATTTAAGCTGTTTGATCCTGCTTATAACTTGCTTCAATTTAATCAATTTTCTGAGTCCCCTGACGTTCCAACTTGTAATTTTTATATCAGACATGTTCTGGATATTTGCTTGTTCCATAAGTGGTAGTTTTGTTCTGTAATGTGAATGTGCTGAGACCCATTGCTGATGCTGCATTAACATAAAATACATAGAAATACTTCAAAACCAACAAACAAAAATATACCTGTGATTGGCCCATAATACTCCAGGTCCCCACCCTTACTCAGAACAGTGAACAGGGGCTTATACTAATCCACTCTACAGAGGAGTAGTTGAACTATAAGAACCTGACTTCAGAAGCCACAGTGGTGTCCGTAAACCGCACATTTCCATATCTTAAACAAACAGTTAACAGGTTAGATAAGCCAGTAAGTTGTTTGGCAACAGTGTCTCTCAATGGTGTCCATTCTGACAAACAAAAGTTCTTAGAAAAAATAACACTTTCACAAAAATGTATAATATTGGTGCAAAAAGCAGAGAAGAAGAAAAAAAAACCTTAAATGTTTATAGTGGCATCTTGAAAGTATTATAGAGGAATGTCTTTGACAAATTAAATTACATAGCTGCCTGGATTTAGTAAGATAAATGTATAACTGAAAAAGTCTCGGGTTATTTGGCTCATCTTATATCCACACATTTATGGAGTGTTTAATGACTGAAACCAGCTTGTTGTGTGGTCCAGTAAGTGAACAGCTCACCGCATTCCGTTAGTTATCCCCGGTGTGCTTGCGATGAAACTCCTCTGCCTCCTTTGGTGATGATAATAGTTGAATTTTCCCATTGTGGAGGATCCTCATCTTGCATGGGTTGTACTGGAACCCGCGGAACATTCCTTTTTCGGCGAACATTTTTTTGACGGTGTTGAATTCGGCTCTCTGCCGAACGGTCTCAGCTGATAAGTCCTGGGCAAAGAAGAGCTTGTTTCCATCGTGTGCAATGTTGCGCTGCTTTGTGGAGCGGAACACAAATTCCCGATCTTGGAAGTTCAGAAAACGGATAATGACTGCTCTGTCTTGGTTCGGTTTCGGCGAGGCGAGGGTACGATGGGCTCGCTCTATAGTGAAGGATCTGTCGGTCTCCAGCCATCGTGGTAGCATCTCCCGTATAAACTCCGCCAGCGGCCGCTTGCCCTCAGTGCCCTCTCGGAGGCCGAACAGACGCAGATTTTTCCTTCGGCTCCGGTTCTCCAGGTCATCGGTCTTGGTCTCCAGGTAGGCGATTCGCTTCATGGCCCTGTTGAGATCCGCTGTGCTCTTTTCTAGGTGTTCCTCTGTTGTCATGATTCTGTGCTCAGCTTCCTCCAGTCGTGTAGCATTGGCGGCAACATTTTGCTTCACTTCTGCCATGCTGTTCTCCAAAGCGGCCACCGACTTAGTCATTTCACCCATGAGACTACTTATACTGTTCAGTTTAGTTCCAAATCCACCGAACTCGGAGCGAAGTGACTGTAGTTCAACTAATACCGCCGTGAGGTCGGTTGTGTTGCTAAGGCTAGCGGCCCTCTCGCCGTGCGGATCCGGTGGTGGACTATCAGCTTTACCTGGTTTTTGGGAACCGCGCTTTCGGGTGAAAATATCACAGTCCTTAATTGTAGTCGTCTTGGACATTTTCTCAGTTCAGTTGGCTTGTCTAATGTAGGGTTATTACAAGTTTTTAATGCAGGTTACACGGAGCATCCACGTTATGCTGCCTTCCGGGTCCCTGGCTCCATAGCGCCCCTCTCCTTGCAGCTGTTTTCTGACATCATTCTAAATAATCTTCAGACAGGCTGTAGGAGGAAGATAGGTTTTATTCTTTGTTTTATTTCATCAAAAACATGTAAAATATGATTTTCTTGTTCTGTTGTTTTTCCTAAAATATCAGTTGAACTGCTGAATAAAGTGAAGGTGGTTTGTTACTGTTGGATGTTTAAAGAGTTTACAGCTTGTTGTTGCCATGGTGACTAAATGATGGCTATTTCAAAAGCTTTAGCAAACCAGCTGAAGTTTTTGCAATTTTTTTTTTTTTACAGGGCATTTAAGCATGAATAACAGAACATATATATTTATTAAAAAACAACGCTTCACGGAAAGACCTGATCTTCACCTCTATACAAGGAACATATTTAGAAAATTTAAAATAATAACATTTAAAAGATTAATTATCCTGAATAATTTTGTGTGTGTGAAACAGTGTGAATTTTGCAGGATATACTTTACTTTTGAATTAATAATTTTTATGAAAATTATTTCAACAACATATTAAGAAAATATTTAAAGGACAATTCTGATTTACTTCAACCTGCTATATTTCCCATTAATGTGACTGTTGTGGTTCTGTGGGTGGTGTTAACTTTGTGTTCACCTCAGTTCTCTGAATCTGCAAACTTATCATGACCCACAGAGCCACAATAATGGAAATGAAACCAAATGGAAATACAGCAGAATTATGCTTGAAGAGAAGCTAAACTAAAACATTGTGACAGCACAGTTACAACATAAAGGAATGAATCACAAATTATCATAAAACAGCTGCAACTGTTACACTACTGATGTAGAACAACAGTAGAGTCCAGAGGAGGTGAAGCTTCTCTGATGTTGTTGACAGACGTCACATCTATCTGAAGGGGGCAGGAGAGGACATTATCTACATTACCACAGGGGGCGCTGTTGAGAGAGGAGACAGCAAATTTAGAAAAATCTACCTCACTGTAATCAGATTTACTGGAGTAATCTTTTTCCTGAAAGAAAACAAGAAATGAATCTTAACACTTTTATTTTGGAAGGAAATTCACTTTTTTATGCTGGTAGAAACTATACAACATCCAGAGACCCACACAAAAAAGCTTTTTTTTGTTGCACATATAGATTAAATGCAAAAACACACATTTTATGTATCAAACCTCCACTAAACCATTTCGGCTCAATCCTGTTCCTTTTATTCTCTGGTTGTAATATACATCTCTACGCTGACGACACCATGTTGTACATGAGTGAAGATATTGTACATTCTACTGTCAAATAGTTTCAGGACTGCTTTGCTGTTATTTCTTAACAAGTAAAATCAAGTGTGTGAGTTCCTATGCATGTTTCTGCAGGAAGGTTTTGATATAAGCTGATGTATATTTGCATCTACATTAATGTTTGACAATAAATAAGAAGAAACTGTTGCTTTTTCCCACCAGAAAACAATCATGATTTGTTTTTAGTCTAAAATAATCCCACTCTGTGCAGATATTCATCACAGTTACTCAAAAATACACATTTAAACTGATGTAAAGGATATTTGAAGAATCTTTCTCTTTAAATGTCAGCCTGCAACATTTTTTAGTTTGTTTTTTGTGCGGTGAAGCAGAATTATTATTTGTTTTGTTGGTCAGTTGAACAATAAATTTCTTATTCACAACCAGTCCTGTGACCATGGGTAAAGACTCTACAGTGTTATTTATGGTGTGATTTTTACCTGATTAATAATGCATACTGGGGAGAATCTACAAAAATATATAACTACTACTACTACTACTACTACTACTACTACTACTTCATTATCTGACTGTCATACATAAAATCTTTCCACCTGTTTATTAAAAAGTGGTTTTCTGTTGTCTGATTCAGTCTAATTTGTTAATAATCTGAGTTCTGAGCTGGAAGCTAAAATCCCACCACAGTTTTCTTAGTTTGCTCAGATTACAGATGGTTAAACTGAGGTGTCTTCAGCTCTGTTTGGTTTGGTGTATTTGGCGTTGCAGTAGATTGTTGATATTTCCACAGGAGGAGAACTGATCTGTCTGTCCTCTCTGATCTCCTCAATCACTCTGCTGGACTGCAGGAGGAAGATGAAGATGAAGAGGAGGAGTTTAGTTTGTTCAATCAGCTGCTTTCACAAACACTAATGAAGTTCAGGCGTCTCATATTTACTGACCTCTGAGATGTTGATGTAGATCGTCTCCACAGGAGGACCTGAAATACAGAAAATGTAATTAAGATAAGGTAAGGCAGAACTTATTCATCTTGTGTCAGATGTTGCTCAAAACAAACCAACAAATAAACAGACAATGAGAAAGACTCTTTTCTGGAACTAGAACTAGAAGACCTAAACTCAAAAGTAAGACAAGGAGCTGTGACTGTAGAGATTAGATGAGAAATATAAAAACCACAAAACAACCACACAGTCCTTCTGCTTTTTTATCTGCTGCTGCCTGACTGTGAGGTGTGACTATAATGTGATGGAGTGATAAAAAAAAAAAAAGAAGATCTGAACAGTGCTACACAACCTGCTGCATAGGAGAGGTTAGTTCAGGTTCAGGTTCAGGTTTGTGTCATTTTCCAGCAGATGAATGTGAGTCAGTGATCAGTGATGAAGTGATGGAAGCTGTGTGTGTTTCTGCAGCTTCACCTTTAGGTTTGGTGGATCTTCTCTTCTTGCAGAAAATCATCAAAGGGATCGATAAAATGAAGATCTTGACCACCAGAATCAGACCCATGTAAAGCTGCTGATCTGCAGGAGTGTTAAAAGGAGAACAGGTTGGTTTTACTCTGACACTTTAGTAAATGTGGAGCCACAAGTTTTGTCCATAGAATCATATTCAGCAAAATTGATAATTCCCATATGACTCATGCTACCAGCGCATAATAACTTTTACATGTATATTCTTACATAAACTACAGAAGCTTCATTTGTGTTGTCAAAAAGTTCCATCAAAATACTTTATCTGCATTGATCTGGAGGATTATTTCTAAGACGTACCTGAACGTGGTGGAGATGAGTCGAGCTGCTCGGAGGATTCAGTGGAGGCTGATGGGAGAAACGTTGATGGTGGAAAAGTTGGAAGAGTCAAGTCTGTAAACAGTCAAAGCATATTACTCTCTATTAGCTCCACTGTTAGCGCATCTTCCTAGCTTCCCTCGTCATGTTTGTGTCCATGCATAGCTTCATGTAATTAGCTTCATCCTCTTGTCTGTTGTCCTCGAGCCCTGTCCCTAATTTGTGAGTTGAAAAGCAAATCAGGGTCTTTATGAGTTTACTCAGTAACACTCAGATAAATAGAATATATGAATATTCAGAGAGTCTGCAGAAGGAACAGTTGGAGGTTTCTACATGTTTTACAGCAAAACTGATGGAAATAAGAATTAAATTTTTAATATAAATACCGTAGCATGTTCTTTACACTTTCAGACACTGAAAGAGACTTAAAAACTTACCTTCTGTGACAACAATCTGAAAATCCTGAGATGAAATTCGAAGTCCAGATGTCCCCACAGCACATTTGTACCAACCAGAATCAGACTTCGTCAGCTGACTGATGCTCACATACAGAATATCATCTGATGGAGAAGGTTTTTCTTCATATTCAATGCTGTATCTGCCTCTCTGCTCGTTGTTCTTTGCTGTTTGAATGAGATTGTTTACATATTCACCGTTTTTCTTGAAGAAGAACTTTATGGGTCTGGAGTTGGGAAATGGACATCCAACTGTGATGTCTTCTCCTTCCAGTCTTGTGAATAGTTTGTTTTCTTCATTGACAAATTCAGTGTTTCCATCCTGCAGTGCTGTTAAAAGATAAATAATCAATAGTTACTAACATCATCCTGGAACATGCTGCAGTCTGAAGATGATACATTTCTGTGAATTGAATTGAAAATATTTATTAAAAAGTTTTTATGTTCAAGTCTAATTCCAAACACCATGTGTGTATTTAAATTATGGCTACAATCATCCATCATGTCAGATAAATGTCATATTGTCTTTTTCAGACTAATGATTTTAATTTTTTCATATTTCATCATGGTTTCTGCTTCATTTTTTCCATCAGTCTTCTCTTTTTCTGCTTCTGTTTATGTCTTCAGAGCTGCTATAATGTGTGAATTTACCTGATGATCAGTAAAGTTCATCTTTTTGACAACTGAACAAAGCAAAAGGAAACTGAGACGCTGTTAAAAGCTCACAAGTAAAAGCTACAGACTGGACCTGGAGTTTAGTTTGTTCTTTTATTTTCTGTCAGACGTCTTCATCTGCTGATTCTATCTTTACTGCTGAAGTTAAGGTTTAATGTGTTGCTTCACAACCACACCTAATGTCAGTGGTTTTCTGTAATTCTGCAATTCTGTTCCTCTTCAGATTGTTTAGAAAATGGTGGGGAAAAAAATTGTAAACCAGCAGAACTAAACTAGACCATTTAACTAAGACACAAAAGAAAAATAATGTAAATCTGGAGGAAAAAGTGAAGTGAAACTAACAAAAAAATTAATTAGGTAATTTACAGATTGATGTGGTTGTTTGAACCCTTCAGTGTCATTCCAAGGTTCAGATTTTAAGACATTTTAGACTGGCTCTGTGTAGCTTTAAACATGTTTTGTGTGACTCTTAACATATTTTTCTGAGTCTATCTGATGGTTACAGTTTCCTGTGTTTGCTGCGTTTGTGCCAAAGCAACACAAATATACAGTCGACATACAACAGAAGTCAAACACAAACTCATATTTTTGATGAATTCTGCAGGAAAAAGATGCAAAACTAATAAAAACTGTTGAAAAGAAAATAAAAACGTTGTTTGAACCGTTTAATATGTTCACAGGTTTATATTTCAAGATGTTTACTTCCAATAAACTGCATGTTCCAGTGACTCATATCCAACTGTTAACTTCATGTTTAACTACAGAAACCAACAACATGGAACAGAGTTCTCACTTCAAACTGTTCAATGAGGTGCAAAACTTCCTGATCAACTCTAAAGAAATGCAGAAAAATAAATGTGAGAAGATGAACAATGAACAGAAATCAGAAGTGACTGAACTCACCGATGAAGAGGAAACAGAAAAAAGTGTGGAAGACTTTCATGTTGAGGCTCTGATGCTTTAATGCTGCTTCTCTTCTTTCTTCTCTGACAAACCAGGAACTGCTCACTTCTCTTAATGATGGTCCCTCCTACAAACTCAGCTCTACACTCCTCCCCTCTTCTTTAACCTCTTTATTCAAGCGCAGAGTCAAAGTTCAGCTGTCCGTCTATACACACCACTTTCTATAGAGCTCATTAAATTACAGTTAATGTTCATTTATTGGCAGCACTGCAGTTTTATCAAGTCAAACCTGTGAAGGAAAAATGACTCTTTCTCCTTTCCAAGGTATTTCCTTGCAGCTTCCAGGACTCTGTGCTCTGGTCAAGGTTACATATTCTCTATTCTGATGTGACTAAACAGACCAGTTGTCTTCATATTGGTCTGTAATCTAACTCTGACCTTCCTCCAACTCCAACATATACCTGAAAATCAGAGAGAATCCTCAGAAGTGATGCTGGCACTGCCTGCATGTACTGCTGCTCTGTCGGTGTCACTTCTCCTGACGTCAGTAAACCTTCCTCACAACCTAAGTCATCAGAGTCTCCAGTGTGTCTCTCTGTGTCTGCCTCCTCATCCTCTCTCCACCTCGCTGAACTTCCACAACAAATCTGTTCATAGTTTAGAGGCTGGAGTTCTACATGTGACAGAAAGAAAACAAGGAACACAAAGGAACATATTTGGATACATGTACATCATTATAAATATAAAAAATTGATTTTTTAAAGTCACAAATGGATAAAATGTGACAATTCAAAGCATTCACCATTCTGGACATATTATCCTTTTTATTGCTTTGAAAGATTAAATCATGATAAATATAATTTGATGATCCAGGTGAAAAAACTTAAAAATGTAAAATTTGAAAGAAGTAACTTAATAAACATTAAACCCTTTAAAGTGACTAATTAAACCCAGATGCAGCCACTGGGTGTCATGGTTGTTCTGTTTCCATACAGCTGCAGGATTTACAGTGAAAATGAACCAACAGTGAGGAAAAATGTGACAGGAACAACATGGAGGGAATATTTTTATTGTAACCTGACGTTGACCTTTAATAGTACCAACCTGCTGCAGTGTCTCATAGTAACTAGTAGCTACACTTTCACTGCTAAACTGGAGGAAAACAGTGGATCAAAATATATCTAAACATGTTTATTAAAACATAAAGACCAGATCCTGTTTAAACTGCCAATGTTCAATTCAATGTCAAGTTAATTTTCATTAAAAAAAATGTAAAATACATTTTCTTATTGTTTTGTTTTTCCTAAAATATCACTTGAGTTGGTGAATAAAGTGAAGGAGGTTTGTTACTGTTGGATATTTAAACAGTTTACAGCTTGTTGTTGTCATGGTGACTACATGATGGCTATTTAAAATGATTTAGCAAACCAACTTTTGCAATATCTTTTTTTTTTGCAGGACATTAAAGCATGAATAACAAAACATATATATTTATGAAAAAGCAACACAACAGCTCACAGAAAGACCTGATCTTCACATCTGTACATGGAACATATTTAGCAAATATATTAAAAAAACATTTAAAAGATGAATTATCCTGAGTAACTTTACAGTTTGAACTTTGCAAGAAACACTTAAATTTTCAATAAAAACAATAAACTTCGTCAAAATTACTGCAATAGTATATAAAGAAATTATTTAAATGATGATTCTGATTTACTTCAACCTGGTGTATTTCCCTTTAATGTGACTGTTGTGGTTCTGTGGGTGGTGTTAACTTTGTGTTCACCTCAGTTCTCTGAATCTGCAAACTTATCATGACCCACAGAGACACAATAATGGAAATGAAACCAAATGGAAATACAGCAGAATTATGCTTGAAGAGAAGCTAAACTAAAACATTTTGACAGCACAGTTATAACAAAAAGGAATGAGTCACAAATTCTCCTAAAACAGCTGCAACTGTTACACTACTGATGTAGAACAACAGGAGAGTCCAGAGGAGGTGAATCTTCTCTGATGTTGTTGACAGACGTCACATCTGTCTGAAGGGGGCAGTAGAGGATGTTATCTGCATCACCACAGGGGGCGCTGTTGAGAGAGGAGGCAACAACGTTAGAAAAATTCACCTCAGTGTAATCGAGTTCACTGCAGTCGTTTTCAGCCTGAAAGAAAAGAGGAAGATGAATCTTAAGACTTTTATTTTGGAAGGAAATTCACTTTTTCCTGCTCATGCAAACTATAAAACATCTACAGAAACACTCAGAAAAGTTTTTCTTCTTACACACAAATTAAAATGTTTATATTTCCATTTTATGTATCAAAGCTCCACTAAACCATTTAGACTCAATCTTGTTCCGTTCATCCTCTGGTTGTAAAATACATCTCTACGCTGACAGCACCATGTTTTACTTGAGTGAAGATATTGTACATTGTACTGTCAAATACTTTCAATATTGCTTTGCTGTCATTTCCAAACAGGTGAAATGAACCATTTCAATCTGGATTCCGCTTACAACACAGCACTGAAACAGCCCTTCTCAAAGTCGCCAACGACATCCTCCTCTCTCCAGACTCTGGCCTCCTCACCATCCTCATCATGCTCGACCTCACTGCAGCCTTCAACACCATCAATGACTCCATCCTCCTCTCCCGCCTGAAATCATTATTGTAATGAGCACCGCACTTCAACCTTGTGCAATAAATACTGACCATGCTTGTTGCAGACCTCTTGCTAATGCAATGTAACTGTTTTAGGTTGTCTAGTGTTCTTTTTTTGTATATACACCATACCTGTAACCAGTAGCTCTGCTGTCCAAGACTATCTATCTATCTATCTATCTAAATCACTCCTCAACATCACCGGTCCCGCTCTCTCCTGGCTCAGGTGATATCTTTCAAACAGACAATTCATCAGCATCAATAACTGCACCTAATCTGTCGCTCCTCTGCTGCAAGGCGTCCCCCAGGGTTCGGTGCTTGGCCCCCTCCTGTTCATCCTCTACATCCTTCTTCTTGGTAACATACATAAACATGGTCTCCACTTCCACTGCTACGTGGCGACATACAGATCTACATCTCAACCAGATCCATCACCCCAACAACCTGCTCCACCCTGACCGACTGCCTCAGTCAAATAAAAACATGGATGCAAAATGACTTTCTACAACTGAACTATGACAAAGCAGACATGATAATCATCTGCCCCAAATCCCTCACGAAGAACACTGACAACTTCACCCTGACCATAAACAACTCCACTCTGTACCTGTCACTTCACAGCCGTAATCTGGGATTCACTCTTGACAGCAATCTCACCTTCCAACAACACATCAACCAGATCACTCGGACCGCCTTCTTCTACTTCAAGAACATTGCACACCTCCGCAGGTCACTCTACTTCCCTTCTGCTGAAACCCTCATCCATGCATCCGTCACATTCCGAATTTATTACTGCAACAACGTTATTTATGGTTCATCTTCAAAAGTCCTCAATAAACTTCACTATATCCAGAACTCTGCTGCCCACCTCCTCACCCACTCCAGCTCCTGTGAACACATCACCCCTGTCCTCCAAATCCTCCACTGGCTCCCCATCCCACTACACATCCACTTCAAAGTCCTCCATAACCAAGCCCCCCCATACCTCAGAGACCTGCTCCTTCACCACACTCCCTCCTTCAGCCTTCATTCATTTCCCTGAAACATATTTTACATATAATGAAGCAGAATTATTATTTGCTTTGTTGGTCAACTGAACAACTAAAGGTTCATTCACAACTAGTTCTGTGTACTTGGATTAAGACCGAACAGTGTTATTTATGAACTGATTTTTACCTGATTAATTTACATATGAGGGAAAAAAAAACTATACAATTTCTTTACAGTTCTACATTAACTGATTGTAATGCATAAAATCTTTATGACTAGGAATAAAAAAGTGGTTTTCTGTTATCTAATTCAGTCTAATTTGTTAGTAATCTGAATTCTGATCTGGAAGCTAAAATCCCACCACAGTTTTCTTACTTTGCTCAGATTACAGATGGTTAAGCTGAGGTGTCTTCAGCTCCATTTGGTTTGGTGCATTTGGCGTTGCAGTGAACTGAAGATATTTCCACAGGAGGAGAACTGATCTGTCTGTCCTCTCTGATCTCCTCAATCACTCTGCTGGACTGCAGGAGGAAGATGAAGATGAAGAGGAGGAGTTTAGTTTGTGTCAAACAGCTGCTTTCACAAACACTAATGAAGTTCAGGTGTCTCATATTTACTGACCTCTGAGACGCTGACATCGTTCATCTTCATAGGACGATCTGAAAACCAGACAATGTCGTCTAAGATACACACGTGGACAAAATTGTTGGTACCCCTCAGTTAAAGAAGGAAAAACCCACAATTCTCACTGAAATCACTTGAAACTCACAAAAGTAACAATAAATAAAAATTGATTGAAAATTAAATCATCAAAAACAGCCATTACTTTTGAATTGTTGATTAACATAATTATTTAAAAAACAAACTAATGAAACAGGCCTGGACAAAAATGATGGTACCTCTATAAAAGATTGAAAACTATTTGACCAGAGTGACATGATTAACTCAGGTGTGTCATTTAATTGACATCACAGGTGTTTCCAAACTCATAATCAGTCAGTCTGCCTATTTAAAGGGAGACAAGTAGTCACCCTGCTGTTTGGTGAAAAGGTGTGTACCACACTGAACATGGACAACAGAAAGCGAAGGAGAGAATTGTCCCAGGACATCCGAAAAAAAATGATAGACAAACATCTTAAAGGTAAAGGCTATAAGACCATCTCTAAACAGCTTGAAGTTCCTGTGACAACAGTGGCTCATATTATTCAGAAGTTCAAGACCCACGGGACAGTAGCCAACCTCCCTGGACGTGGCCGCAAGAGGAAAATTGATGACAAATTGAAGAGACGGATCGTTGGAATTGTATCCAAAGAGCCCAGAGCAACCTCCAAAGAAATTAAAGGTGAACTCCAAGGCCAAGGTACATCAGTGTCAGATCGCACCATTCGTCGTAGTTTGAGCCAAAGTGGACTTCATGGGAGACGACCAAGGAGGACACCACTGCTGAAAAAAACTCATAAAAAAGCCAGACTGGAATTTGCAAAAATGCATGTTGACAAGCCACAAAGCTTCTGGGAGAATGTCCTTTGGACAGATGAGACCAAACTGGAGCTTTTTGGTAAGGCACATCAACTCTATGTTCATAGACTCAAAAACCAAGCATACGAAGAAAAGAACACTGTCCCTACGGTGAAACATGGAGGAGGCTCAGTAATGTTTTGGGGCTGCTTTGCTGCATCTGGCACAGGGTGTCTTGAAAGTGTGCAAGGTACGATGAAATCTGAAGACTATCAAGGCATTCTGGAGAGAAATGTGCTGCCTAGTGTCAGAAAGCTTGGTCTCAGTCGCAGGTCATGGGTCTTCCAACAGGACAACGATCCAAAACACACAGCCAAAAACACCCAAGAATGGCTGAGAGAAAAGCGTTGGACTATTCTAAAGTGGCCTTCTATGAGCCCAGATCTGAATCCCATTGAACATATGTGGAAGGAGCTGAAACATGCCATTTGGAGAAGACACCCATCAAACCTGAGACAACTGGAGCTGTTTGCTCATGAGGAGTGGGCCAAAATACCTGTTGACAGCTGCAGAACGCTCATTGACAAATACAGAAATCGTTTAATTGCAGTGATTGCCTCAAAAGGTTGTGCAACAAAATATTAAGTTATGGGTACCATCATTTTTGTCCAGCCCTATTTCATTAGTTTGTTTTTTTAAATAATGATGTTAATCAACAATTCAAAAGTGATGGCTGATTTTGATTATTTAATTTTCAATCAATTTTTATTTATTGTTACTTTTGTGAGTTTCAAGTGATTTCAGTGAGAATTGTGGGTTTTTCCTTCTTTAACTGAGGGGTACCAACAATTTTGTCCACGTGTGTAAGATAAGATGAGATGAGATCTGGTTTCATGTGTATTTTTGATCCATAATTATCATGATTAACTTCACTTCCAACTTTTAGTAACCAACATAACCTTCTTGAAAACCCGTTTGATAATCTGTTAGATAATCAACTAGATAACCTGCTGGTTGGTGAGGTTAGTTCAGGTTTAGATTCAGGTTCAGGTTCAAGTTTAGATTCAGGTTCAGGTTCAGGTTCAGGTTTGTGTCAGTTTCCAGGAGATAAATGTGAGTCAGTGATCAGTGATGAAGTGATGGAAGCTGTGTGTGTTTCTGCAGCTTCACCTTCAGGTTTGGTGGATCTTCTCTTCTTGCAGTAAATCATCAAAGCTATTGATAATATGAAGACCATGACGACCAGAACCAGACCCACAGAAAGCTGCAGATCTGCAGGAGTGTTAACAGGAGAACAGGTTGGTTTTACTCTGACACTTTAGTAAATGTGGAACCACAAGTTTTATACATAGAAGTATATTCAGAAAAATAAATGATTCCCATTTGACTCATACTATCAAAACATAATAGCTTTTAAATGCATATTCTCATATAAAACCACAGAAGTTTCATTTGTGCTGTCAAAAAGTCCCATCAAAATACTTTATCTGGATCAATCAGGGCAATTATTTATTAGACGTACCTGACCATGCTTGAGATGAGCCGGGCTGCTCGGAGGATTCAGTGGAGGATGATGGGAAAAACGATGATGGTGGAAAAGTTGGAAGAGTTTCTGTAAACAGATTAATAGAATATATGAATATTCAGAGAGTCTGCAGGAGGAACAGTTAGAGGTTTCTAAATGTTTTACAGCAAAACTGATGAAAACAAGAACTAAATATGTAATTTAAACACAGAAACATTTTATTTACACCCTCAGAAACAGAAAGAAAATTAAAGCTCACCTGCTTTGACAACAATCTGAAAATCCCAGGATGAAACTGGAAGCAAAGATCTTTCCATAGAACATCTGTACCAACCAGAGTCAGACTTCTTCAGCTGTTTGATGCTCACATGCAGAAAATAATCTGACTCAGGAATGTCCTCTTCATATCTAATGCTGTATCTGCCATCCTCAGCCGTGCCCTCTGTTGTTTCAATGAGAATGTTTCCTTCTTCACATGTTCCCCGGCAGAATATGTTTTTGATCCCAGGTAAAGTAAATAGACATGTAACTGTGATGTCTTCTCCTTCCATTACTGTGTGGATTCGGCCGTCTGCATTGACACATCCAGTGTTTTCATCCTGCAGTGCTGTTAAAAAGATAAATAATCAATAGTTACTAACATCATCCTGGAACACGCTGCAGTCTGAACATGATATATTTTTGCCTATTAAATTAAAACTGAGACGCTGTTAAAAGTTCACAAGTAAAAGCTACAGACTGGACCTGGAGTTCAGTTTGTTCTTTTATTTTCTGTCAGACGTCTTCATCTGCTGATTCTATCTTTACTGCTGAAGTTAAGTTTTAATGTGTTGCTTCACAACCACAGCTGCTGTCAGTGATTTACTGTAATTCTGCAATTCTGTTCCTCTTTAGCTTCTTTAAAATTATTTTAAATTTAGTTCACCAGCAGCACTGAACTGGATGATGTAGCTAAGATGCCAAAAAAGGAAGATAAATCTGGAGGAAAAAAGTGAAGTGATGCTAAAAATTAAAAAGGGGAATTTGCAGACTGACACGTTTGGACACTTTAATATCCTCACAGGTTTATATTTTAAGATGTTTAAGACTGACTCAGTGTAGATTTAAACATGTTTCACTTCTGTGACTCTAAACATATTTTTCTGAGTCTATCTGATGGTTACAGTTTCCTGAGTTTGCTGCGTTTGTGCCAAAGCAACACAAATATACAGTCGACAAACAACAAAAGTCAACCACAAACTCATGTTTTTGATGAATTCTCAACGAAAAAGCTGCAAAACTAATAAAAACTGTTGAAAAGATGAAAAAACCTTTGTTTGAACCGTTTAATATGTTCACAGGTTTATATTTTAAAACGTTAACTTCCAATAAACTGCATGTTCCAGTGACTCATATCTGACTGTTAACTTCATGTTTAACTACAGAAACCAACAACATGGAACAGAGTTCTCACTTAAAACTGTTCAATGAGGTGCAAAACTTCCTGATCAACTCTAAAGAAATGAAGAAAAATAAGTGTGAGAAGATGAACAATGAACAGAAATCAGAAGTGACTGAACTCACCGATGAAGAGGAAACAGAAAAAAGTGTGGAAGACTTTCATGTTGAGGCTCTGATGCTTTAATGCTGCTTCTCTTCTTTCTTCTCTGACAAACCAGGAACTGCTCACTTCTCTTAATGATGGTCCCTCCTACAAACTCAGCTCTACACTCCTCCCCTCTTCTTTAACCTCTTTATTCTAGCGCAGAGTCAAAGTTCAGCTGTCCGTCTATACACACCACTTTCTATAGAGCTCATTAAATTACAGTTAATGTTCATTTATTGGCAGCGCTGCAGTTTTATCAGGTCAAACTTGTAAAGGAAAAGTTGCTTTTTCTCCTTTCCAAGGTATTTCCTTGCAGCTTCCAGGACTCTGTGCTCTGGTCAAGGTTACATATTCTCTATTCTGATGTGACTAAACAGACCAGTTGTCTTCATATTGGTCTGTATTCTAACTCTGACCTTCTCCCAACTCCAACATATACCTGAAGATCAGAGAGAATCCTCAGAAGTGATGCTGGCACTGCCTGCATGTACTGCTGCTCTGTCGGTGTCACTTCTCCTGACGTCAGTAAACCTTCCTCACAACCTAAGTCATCAGAGTCTCCAGTGTGTCTCTCTGTGTCTGCCTCCTCATCCTCTCTCCACCTCGCTGAACTTCCACAACAGATCTGTTCATAGTTTAGAGGCTGGAGTTCTACATGTGACAGAAAGAAAACAAGGAACACAAAGGAACATATTTGAATACATGTACATCATTATAAATATAAAAAATTGATTTTTTAAAGTCACAAATGGATAAAATGTGACAATTCAAAGCATTCACCATTCTGGACATATTATCATTTTTATTGCTTTCAAAGATTAAATCATGTTAAATATAATTTAATGTTCCAGGTGAAAAAACTCAATAATCTAAAACTTGAAAGAAGTAACTTCATCAACATTAACCCCCTTTAAAGTGACAAATTAAACCCAGATGCAGCCACTGGGTGTCATGGTTGTTCTGTTTCCATACAGCTGCAGGATTTACAGTGAAAAATGAACCAACAGTGAGGAAAAATGTGACAGGAACAACATGGAGGGAATATTTTTATTGTAACCTGACGTTGACCTTTAATAGTATCAACCTGCTGCAGTGTCTCATAGTAACTAGTAGTTACACTTTCACTGCAAAATAGAAGCACTACATCCATCCATTCATTCTCTATACACCGCTTTATCCTCACTCGGGTCGTAGGGGGTCCTGGAGTCTATCCCAGCTGACTCGGGTGAAGGCAGGGGACACCCTGGACAGGTCACCAGTCTGTCACAGGGCTACATATACAGACACACAATCACAATCACATTCACACCTACGGGCAATTTAGAGTGATCAATTAACCTCAGCATATTTTTGGACTGTGGGAGGAAGCCGGAGTACCTGGAGAAAACCCACGCATGCACAGGGAGAACATGCAAACTCCATGCAGAAAGATCCCAGGCCCAGACCGGGATTTGAACCGGGATCTTCTTGCTGCAAAGTGCTCACCACTACTCCACTGAGAAGCACAACAGTTGTCATATTGTATAATTGAAAAATGTTTTGTAAAACAAAAAGACCAGATCCTGTTTAAACTGCCAATGTTCAATTCAATGTCAAGTTTATTTCCTTAAAAACACATAAAATACATTTTTCTTATTGTGTTATTTTTCCTAAAATATCAGTTGAGTTGGTGAATAAAGTGAAGGAGGTTTGTTACTGTTGGATATTTAAACAGTTTACAGCTTGTTGTTGTCATGGTGACTACATGATGGCTATTTAAAATGATTTAGCAAACCAACTTTTGCAATATCTTTTTTTTTGCAGGACATTAAAGCATGAATAACAAAACATATATATTTATGAAAAAGCAACACAACAGCTCACAGAAAGACCTGATCTTCACATCTGTACATGGAACATATTTGACAAATATAAAATAAAAACATTTAAAAGATGAATTATCCTGAGTAACTTTACAGTGTGAACTTTTCAAGAAACACTTATATTTTCAATAAAAACAATAAACTTCGTCAAAATTACTGCAATAGTATATAAAGAAATTATTTAAATGATGATTCTGATTTACTTCAACCTGGTGTATTTCCCTTTAATGTGACTGTTGTGGTTCTGTGGGTGGTGTTAACTTTGTGTTCACCTCAGTTCTCTGAATCTGCAAACTTATCATGACCCACAGAGACACAATAATGGAAATGAAACCAAATGGAAATACAGCAGATTTATGCTTGAAGAGAAGCTAAACTAAAACATTGTGACAGCACAGTTATAACATAAAGGAATGAGTCACAAATTCTCATAAAACATCTGCAACTGTTACACTACTGATGTAGAACAACAGGAGAGTCCAGAGCACAGACTGTATGTAAAGATGGACGTCGCATCTATCTCCAAAAATGAAGCCCACCTGGAAGTGTCAAAAACTTGCAATATCACGCCGTCTGCCAGGATTGGCTCCAAAAAGCTTCTGCTCCATAGACCCTAATTTAACCTTGCCAGCAAGTTGATTTCTCGCGATATTTGTGAGTTCACAAATCTCTCAAGAAACCATCTTGCTCCGCTCCCGCATTCACTTTTCGTACAGAGCCAAGTTGGTTCGGGCCAATCACGCAGCAGTATTCGTGTGTGGGGCGGGATATCCGGGTGTGAAGACGACCAAGCGCCAGCAGATCCAAACAAACACGGCAACGGAGGACAACCATCGTGTAGATGCTGCTATTAAGTCAGTTTTAGCTGAATCTCGTATCGCTTCTTTGAAGGAAGAACAACGAGAGGCACTTTGCGCATTTCTGGATGGTAAAGATGTTTGTGCTTTTTTACCTACGGGTTTTGGTAAGAGTTTAATCTGCCAATTGGCTCCGCTCGTTGTGAAGATCCCGCGATTGGCTAAAAACAAACCTGTCAGAGGCGGGACATACTGTTGCATTGTCCAATCCGTGCCTCTTTCCTCCGAACGGATTTACATGGAGCGGTCCCAGATTGATATTGTGGAGTACTATCAAGTACTACACAATTATTAATCTGGCTATTGCCAGGTTAACCCCAATTCATTTTTGGAAAAAATAAAATTTGATAGACTGATTTTCTACAGCTCAGGATTTTTTCCTGTTAGTTTTCATGGTCAAAATGAGAGATCAGGTGGCCGATCTTAAAATAAATCAATACTGAATTTTAAATAAATCGCTAAAGTTGGCGGAGCCAGGGGGCGTGGCTATACTTGATAGACAGCAACAGAAGCCTCTGCGGTAAAATGTGGGCGGGATAAGAGAGTCCTCAGCCAATCCTGCCCCTAGTTGCTCTCCGGTCCAGTCTGTTTGATGACACTTTTTACGTCACTGGCTCCAAAAAATCCAAAACGGCGACCAGGAAGTAGTAAAATCCGGGCTTCATTTTCTCAGCGTTGAAACCAACGGGTGACGTCATGGTTAGTTTACGCCTGGTTCAGACGAGGTGAAGCTTCTCTAAAATTGTTGGCAGATGTCACATCTATCTGAAGGGGGCAGTAGTGGATGTTATCTCCATCACCACAGGGGGTGCTGTTGAGAGAGGAGACAGCAATGTACAAAAAATACACCTCAGTGGAGTCATCTTTAGCCTGAAAGAAAACAAGATGATCAACCTTAAGACTTAAGTTGGAAAGAAATTCATTTTTCACACTCATACAAACTATACAACATCTACAGAGATGCTCAGAGAAGTAATTTTCTTCTTGCTCACAAAAGTTAAAATGTAAAAACCACATTTTATTTATCAAATCTCCACTAACCAATAAGGACCAACCCTGTTCAGTTCTCCAGTTGTAATATACATCTCTACGCTGATGACATCATATTGTACATTAATGCAGATATTGCAAATGCTGTCAAACACTTTCAGCCCTACTTTGCAGGGAGGTGAAATCAAGTGTGTGACTTCCTCTGGTTTTTCTGCAGAAAGGTTATGATACATACTGACAAATTTGCATTTGCATCTATGTTTGACAATACGTAAGAAGAAACTGTTACTTCTTTATTTGGAAGGGACAGTGCACATTAATGAATGTCTATTTATACAGCAGTGGACATAAATATGCTGAGCTATAGCAACAATGCTAATTGATTCGCAGTCCCTAAGTAAAAGGAAAAAAAAGAAAAACGACATAACAGTAATACATCGGACAGTAAGTCACAGTAAAAGCTCATTGTAAAAAGTACACAAAGAAACCATAACAGTGAAACATACAATAGAACACAGAGCAATAGGTTGCAATTAAAGGACAATAGGTCACAATAAAATAACATTACAAAGTATACACAAAGAAGTTAAAAGCCAGTGATCAAAAGACTGGTTTACTTTCAACCGCTGTTTAAGATGAGTTCTGAAGGTTGGCAACGTGGGACACTCCCTTATGGAGAGCGGAAGACTGTTCCAGAACTTACTGGCCTTCACAGAAAAAGCATTTTGTCTTTAGACTGTTTTTCTGTGTGGGACCTCAGAGTCCCATCTAGCCCCTGGTCCTGAGTTCTTTGTGAGCCTTTCTTTTCATAAAGTCAGACATGGGGGTTGGGGAGAGTCCATGTAACACCTTGTAGATTAAGCAAGTAAATTAAAAAAATTAAATTTCTCAAATCTCAGTAAGTTGTACTTCTCTAAGATAATACAGACATGATATGACATTGGTTTTCTATCAAAGACCTTTAGAGATGTTTTACAACTGATTCTATGATTTTGCATGTATTTACAACCGCTAGCGACCAACATGTGATGCAGTATTCAATGTGTGATAATATCATGGAATATAGAAACATTCTAGCAGCACCAAGTTGTTATGATCCCACTCCAGTTCCTGCCCTTCTTCCTCCTTTTCTTCCCCCATTATCTCTCTCTCCCAGTCGCTCACCCTCTGGCTCTGCCTGCACTCTGCTAGCCTAGCTTAGCTAGACTGTATTCCCGTTATAAGGGATATATGGTAATACGGTCTAGCCCTCCTCCATTGACACATTTTGACAGGTTTTCAAGCTCCGAGCAGATCAGACCGAACCAATTGGAGCACCAGAGGCGGGAGTTAACGATGCATCATCTTCAGGGCCGAGTTGGCGACTGCAACAGAGCGAGGTTTCTCTCGTGCGCTTTCCTGTGTTTTGCACGGGCTGAATTTGTCCTTAAAACCTCAACAAGAAGCAGCTCTTAAAGCTTTTCTTTTTAAAAAGGATGTATTTTTAAAACTCGTTAAAGTACGGCGGCCCGCGGGCGGGCCGTTTTTTTTATCGGTATACGCTTTTTTTAAATAGAAGGACACTGCAAACACGATTATACAAACACTATACACACATAGAAAGCTGAGATTCTCATGAATCTGCCGGTATAAACCACTTTCAGATGTGATTACCACAGCGGGTAATATAAACACATTTATCCAACAAACAACAAGTCATGTAAACGTGCACAGCTCACCTGTCGACGCAGTTTGGACGCTCGTTTCTGGTCATAAAAGAAGATAATCCACAAAAACCGGCCAGAACCCAAGCTTAGCCATCCAGAGGAAACAATCCAGTATAATACTTTGGCCAAAACATGTCTCGAAATAGGTAAAAAAATCCAGAAAACGATCGGCTCCGTGCGCGTGCACGCGGCGCGTGGTGGCGCTGTGCGTTTCATATTCACTGCATCTTTCTATTATAACTTTATCATACACGGTCCTATTTTCTTTGTTCGCGATTCAAAATGGATACTGGAGGCTTCTCGACCGCTTCAAACCGGACTTCAACCAATCAGGTGACTCGTTTCCGCCTACTTCGGCGATGTAGCCAACCATGGCCGAGTCTGACAGATATCGATTACATCACTTGATTGACTTGTTTCTCAGCAAATCACGCCGGAGGAAACGTTAGATTGACAGGCCTGGTAGCCAATGAGCTTGCTGAATGGCTTGAGTATAAATCCCGCCTCTGCCAGCGGCTTTATATGATATTTCATTCGTGAGCTCCGGGCTCCACCTGCTGTTTCTCTGTATTCCTCTCAATCTGTGTGTGTGATCGACACTGAAGCCTATCTGAAGTGATTTTTTGAGTTCTTTATGAGTTTTTGGAATGAAAATGAAGTGGAAAATTAAGTGAAAATAAATTTATACCATTCTGTAGAGAGTGTGCACAGTGTATAAAGAGTGTATCCAACATTGACAGGGGCGGAGCATATCAGTACAAATACATGTGTGAAACACTCATTTCTTGTAGTATTGCTCTGAAATTTTGACCTGAACTATGTACACACGTGGACAAAATTGTTGGTACCCCTCAGTTAAAGAAGGAAAAACCCACAATTCTCACTGAAATCACTTGAAACTCACAAAAGTAACAATAAATAAAAATTTATTGAAAATTAAATAATCAAAAACAGCCATTACTTTTGAATTGTTGATTAACATAATTATTTAAAATAACAAACTAATGAAACAGGCCTGGACAAAAATGATGGTACCTCTATAAAAGATTGAAAACTATTTGACCAGAGTGACATGATTAACTCAGGTGTGTCATTTAATTGACATCACAGGTGTTTCCAAACTCATAATCAGTCAGTCTGCCTATTTAAAGGGAGACAAGTAGTCACCCTGCTGTTTGGTGAAAAGGTGTGTACCACACTGAACATGGACAACAGAAAGCGAAGGAGAGAATTGTCCCAGGACATCCGAAAAAAAATTATAGACAAACATCTTAAAGGTAAAGGCTATAAGACCATCTCTAAACAGCTTGAAGTTCCTGTGACAACAGTGGCTCATATTATTCAGAAGTTCAAGACCCACGGGACAGTAGCCAACCTCCCTGGACGTGGCCGCAAGAGGAAAATTGATGACAAATTGAAGAGACGGATCGTTGGAATTGTATCCAAAGAGCCCAGAGCAACCTCCAAAGAAATTAAAGGTGAACTCCAAGGCCAAGGTACATCAGTGTCAGATCGCACCATTCGTCGTTGTTTGAGCCAAAGTGGACTTCATGGGAGACGACCAAGGAGGACACCACTGCTGAAAAAAACTCATAAAAAAGCCAGACTGGAATTTGCAAAAATGCATGTTGACAAGCCACAAAGCTTCTGGGAGAATGTCCTTTGGACAGATGAGACCAAACTGGAGCTTTTTGGTAAGGCACATCAACTCTATGTTCATAGACTCAAAAACCAAGCATACGAAGAAAAGAACACTGTCCCTACGGTGAAACATGGAGGAGGCTCAGTAATGTTTTGGGGCTGCTTTGCTGCATCTGGCACAGGGTGTCTTGAAAGTGTGCAAGGTACGATGAAATCTGAAGACTATCAAGGCATTCTGGAGAGAAATGTGCTGCCTAGTGTCAGAAAGCTTGGTCTCAGTCGCAGGTCATGGGTCTTCCAACAGGACAACGATCCAAAACACACAGCCAAAAACACCCAAGAATGGCTGAGAGAAAAGCGTTGGACTATTCTAAAGTGGCCTTCTATGAGCCCAGATCTGAATCCCATTGAACATATGTGGAAGGAGCTGAAACATGCCATTTGGAGAAGACACCCATCAAACCTGAGACAACTGGAGCTGTTTGCTCATGAGGAGTGGGCCAAAATACCTGTTGACAGCTGCAGAACGCTCATTGACAAATACAGAAATCGTTTAATTGCAGTGATTGCCTCAAAAGGTTGTGCAACAAAATATTAAGTTATGGTTACCATCATTTTTGTCCAGCCCTATTTCATTAGTTTGTTTTTTTAAATAATTATGTTAATCAACAATTCAAAAGTGATGGCTGATTTTGATTATTTAATTTTCAATAAATTTTTATTTATTGTTACTTTTGTGAGTTTCAAGTGATTTCAGTGAGAATTGTGGGTTTTTCCTTCTTTAACTGAGGGGTACCAACAATTTTGTCCACGTGTGTAAGACCCCAGGCTTTTGCAATATTGTGTTTTCAAGCTCTTACAGTGCTGCCACACTGATTTTCAGGTGTTTTATTAGGGAAAAAATGTAGGCGAGAAAAAAAATTCATCCTAATTCAGTGTGTGCCAACATGAAATACTCTGTGCCAGTAGCACCTAGAGTAATTCTGACTGCACTGGGTGAAAATTCAGGTTGTCAGCTTTCAAATGAGACCCCAACCATGCATGTACTCCAAACAGTTCAAGAACAGCATTCAATTTACTTTCTGTAAATCTCAGTAGAAATTTCGGGCGGAAATTGCCCAAACCTTAAAGGGTTAATTCCGGCAGGCTGTACGATAGAATGCCTAATGCTGCCCTCCACTGTTGAAAGGGAGAGCTTAGATTTTCCTCAGGACCCCTGTACGGCAAAGGAAGCTGTTGAAACTACAAAACATCATGGCGGAAAGGCAATTGTTAGGTCGCTTAGTGATTGCGTCACACAAGTGTTACGCTGATTGGCTCTCTCCAATTCAAGCTGTGATCGGTAGTCCCGCCTCTGGGCTAGATTTGGTTCAATGGAGCAGTTCCAGACTGACTTTATGTGTATTTGTAATACATAATATAAAGGCTGTCTGGTCCCCAGGCAAGCCCTCTGCTGGCTAATTGCTGCTGTGGGTGTCAGCTGCAGGCAATCAGTTCAACACCGCTCACCTGTTCCCCTCCTCAGCTCTATAAGCACTATTCTCCCTCTCAGTCGCCGCTGGATCATTGCCAGAATCCGTCCCCCACAAACCCTACCACCTCTGGACTGCGTCAGTTTATGGACCCTTCTGCTTCCCCCCTTTGTGGATTCCCCCTTTTGGACTCTGTTGTTTTTGGATGTGACCTCAGCCTGTTTGTTCCCTCAGTTATTAGTTTCCCCCAGTGTGTGAGTACCTCTCAGTAGTTCTGTGGTATCAAGTGGTTTTGTTTCATAGTGTTAGTATTGTTTGGTTTTGCTCTGCCTCCTCAGTCCTGTTCTTAGTTATCCAGTCGTTTTTTGATTCTGTATAATAAACCCCTTTCCCCATCACACCAGTCTGCCTGTCTGTTGTGTCTGCGCCTGGGTTCTCCAACCTCCCACTCGTAACACAAGTGTTATGAAATGTCGAATTTGTCAAACTGTTCAGGCTGAATTTCACTGTATTAGATATTCTTTAAATGTGACTCTTGAAACACAGGATGGACTCAAAAGTCACACCGAGATATTTAAATTCAGCGACAGTTTCTAGTTCCTATCCTCCCAAAAAGACTATTGAATGTTTGATGTGTGATGGTTGCTTTGTAAATATCATACAGTTTTTGTCAAATTCAGAAAAAGGCATGATTTTAAAAGCCACGTTTCTTGACTGGTTTTGGCACAGGCGACAGCGATGACGGCATCATTGGTGTACATTTGAAATTCAACATTACCACATGAATTTGGTGAGTTGTTAATACACACAGAGAAAAACAGAGGGCCAAGTACTGAGCCCTGAGGTAATCCAACAGGGACCTCTAGAAAACCTGATTTGACACCGTGAATGAAAACGCACGGTTTCCTGAGGTCGGAATAAGATTTTATGCACTGAATAGCATCCAAGGAAAAGTTCAAATCAGTTAATTTACACAGAAGAATTTCATGATTTAGTGTCATATGCCTTTAAGAAATCTAAAAATACTGCACCATGCAAAGGTGAGTGGCCTATATTTAGATGTTAATTTATAATTTTTGCTACCCACCTCTCAGCAATTTTAGAACTGACTGAGCGGATACTAATTGGCTATATTGGAACTGTCACCAGATTTCACTTTTTTCCCACCAGAAAACAATGACAATTTGTTTTAACCTAAATTAATGCCACTCAGTGCAGATATTCATCATAGTTACTCAAATATACACATTTAAACTGATGTAAATGCTGTTTAAGAGCCGATATTTGAAGTATTTCTCTCGATATGCACAGCCTGCCTCATTTTTTTTCCTTACAATGAAGCAGAATTATTACTTGTTTCAATGGTCAAATTAACAATAAAAGGTTCATTCACAACTAGTCCTGTGTACTTGGATTAAGACCCAACAGTATGATTTGAATCAGGTGTGTTGGAGCAGGGAAGCATCTAAAACATGGGCTGTGTCCGAAATCGCATACTAACGTACTACTCATACTAAATGTGACGTCAAAATAAGTATGTAGTGCGTTCACATTAGATAGTATGAAAAGACTGAGTACGCGAGAAATACCCGGATGTATACTATTTCCGGAAAATTTTTAAGTATGCGCGGTGACCACACTCGTCATACTCAACCGCCCCATAATGCTTTGCGAGCTACCCAGGTACTCTTGACCGAAATGGAAGCCTCCGCGGGATCTCTGGCTGGACCGGGGCGATATAAATGTAATTACCCAGTGTTTCTATTTTATTTCATGTGGTTAGTAGTCATCCTAATCACCCCACAGATTTGAGAAATAGGCGTTTTCTGACCAACGGTTTAAATTTGTCAGATGCCTCACAACGTGCTACTGAATGCTAGCAGCTTGTTGCAGCAGCTCGCTTTGCATACAGAACAAGTAGCAGCTACCTCCAGTAGCCTGCAGCTACAATTGAAATGATTCACATAATCTGGCTAATAACTGCACTAGGAGTGCCGGCTTGAAATTGCCACATTAATTATGCGACTCTTTGCTCGTCCTGATCTCACGAAGTTCCCTCAACTGTTGTCCTCGTAAAAGCTGTTTATATTATGGTCAGTTGCCGAGCACATGGACAGGATCTGCAAAGAATATTATGTGTGGGTGGCTTTACCACTCGAGTGGACTGTTTTGATGATCAAATAGAAGCAGTTTCTTATACCACCTAACAATGCAACTAATGCTTATAATCAGTGGCGGCTGGTGAATTTTTCTCTTGGGGGGGCGCACTTAATTTACCAAACCAAATAGCAGAGTCGGCAACACCGGAATACAAGAATTGATGTAAATTATGTTCACAGCCATTTGATGTGCTATTACTATGCACCACTAGGAGGGTACACCTAAGCACTACTGCTGAGTCAAACAGACAATTAAATGCACGTAAATGTTACCAGCTAGTGAATTTGAATTTATCTCCCCAGTGTTTGATATGATTTGCTCCAGATAAGGTGTAATTGGTACACAGACCCTTAAAATCTCCTTTTCTATAATTAAACAAATTAAGAATGTATAAATATGCAAATCTATTTTTTACTTCAAAAGTAAAAAAAAGAAACAATTCATTTTTCCAGCTTCAAAGAGTGCCAAGTGCTTCTTCTGTCAACAACATATTTGTATTTACATACTCAAATAAACAAAAACAAATCCATACCAGTGAAACCAACAAACATTGGACATTTTGTTAAAAAAAAAAACTTAACTACAAGGCTTAAAGCAGACAGTGCTTCTGTGAGCTAACTTTTACATTAACAACCTTACATGACAATGAGAAAACAGCAAATCTGCATATTTAAGATCAAAGCAATAAACATTTGTCACTTTGCCTGAAAAAAAAATAGTGAAACCATTAGGCATTATACTATGTATAACTGTGCATGTGACAAATAAAACCTATCTTATCTTAGGCTTTGAGCCCAAAGTGCTTCTGTCAACTAACATTAAATATTTACATTATTAAAAAAGTAAATCCTCACATTTTAGAGATTAAAGCCAGCACCTCTACATCTGTGTTATTTTTTGTATGCAAGTTTTAATTAAAGGCAAGCGGATGAACAAACCGCTCACTTCTGCTGCCACCCCATGGACGGTGGTGTGTAAAGCGATCAGAGGGAGACAGGCTGTCTCCCTCTGATCGCTCAGCGGGGCGCGGTCAGCCTGCACCCTGCTGTCTCCTATCTCTTGTATTGAAGAGGAACGAACTGCGCATGTCAAAGTTATAACGAGAGTCAATGGGGAAAGATGAGTGCACCCCAAAATTGTGCTGACGCTGTTACGAATTTAGAGCTGTGTGTGTTTGAATCTGATGTGATGTCAGAGTGACCTGTGCTGCACTTATGAACTTGGTGTTTGAATCTGATGTACTGTCAGTGTAACCTGTATTGCACTTGTGAACCTGGCTGTACCTGGTTGTACCTGAAAACAACAAAGGTAAAAATAAAGAAGGCATGGGACTGTGCTGACATGAAGCCAAAGGGAGGGTCTCTCCCTTTGAGGGATTGCCAGCTCAGTCTTATTATTTTTTGGAGAGGTAGGGATGTTCCAGACACCATTAAAAATTAACCCTATGTATTAATAGTGTAAAATGAAAGTTGGCACAGGTAAAGGAAGGAAGGGCCAGGGGAGTGACCAAACCTGGCCCATACTGTATAAAAGAAGCATTTTGACCAGAGGTCAGAAGGGTCCTGGGATCGCTCTCATGTGTTTGACTTGTGAATAAACACTTTTCTTCGTGGCATCTGAAGACTTGGCTCCTGGAATTCCTTTGATGATTCTGTGGTGAGACTTAGATTTTTCAGACATAGAACTTAGAATTAAATTGCAAGTGTTATTACATTGAGTGATCAGGTTAGACATAAATCCTACGTAGTGGGGCAACTGGCCCTCCCACTACAATATGACATTTCTAATCACCTCCAGGGCCTTCAGAAAAATGGATCGCCATCTGGTCTTCAGGACACCAAAAGCCCTCTCCACCACACATCTGGCCCTGGACAGCCTGGCATTAAACCTGCCCTCCACAGCATTCCGAACAGGCTCACGGAATGGTGTGAGCAGCTCTATTGGCTGAGCCAGGCATGGGTACCCACCGTCACCAATAAGATGCCAGCCTGGGGGTGGTTACAGCTGGTGAAGATAAAAGGGGCTGCTTCTCAGGACCCCGGCATCATGGACACTGCCGGGAAAGCCCACATCAATGTCCAAAAAGCTGCCTTTGTGGTCACAATTGGCCTGGAACTGAACAGAGTGGAAGAGTTTCCGATTAAAGTAATCGCCAGGAAACCTTCCAGGTGGCACAATGCGGACGTGGCACCCATCAATACTTCCTGCCACCCTCCTGAATGCTGGGGAACCTGCCAGCTGGGCAAAGTCAGCCCCAATTTCTTCCAGCTCATCATTGTTGGGGAAGCACACGGCCTGACGAAAAATTCCCTGGATGGCCTTGCTGGTCTTGTGGACCATGTCGTGGCATGTGCTCCAGGTAAAGCCAAAGGCCTCTGACACAACCCGGTAGGATGTGGCGCTCGCCAGCCAATTGACAAAAACAAGAACTTCGAGCGTCCTCCCCCATCCATGGTCAGTGTTACCCAGGATTTTTATCAGGTTGTCCAGGGTTGGTCTGGATAACCTAAAGTCCTTCCTGAGGTCACCTCCCTCAAAGTAAAGAGACAGCAGGGGAACATGGGGGTTTACTCTGCTGTATGGACCTGTCACACCAACCTGTAATATAGAAAACATGCCATCAAAAATGAGTTGTTTTTAATTATTTATTAAACTATTTATTGGTATTTGTGTTTTTTAAAAACTATTTATTGGTATTTGTGTATGTTTTTAACTACTTGTTTTGAATGATAACATTTAAAGTATTTATTAAAACTATATGAAATTATTCTTAAATTATTAAACTTTGCTATAAAATTAAAAAGTGGTTATGTGTCATAGCTATGGCATCATAGAAAATATGAATTGTGAATGAGAAAACTTGACAAAAATGGACTTACCTCAACAGGGAAACCAAACTGTAAGTACAAATTAATCAAATGCCGGAGGTGACGGATGCCTTGTCTTCTGTGTCTGCAGGCAGTCAACATTGTTTTGTTGTGGAAATTATTTTGTTGAAACTATTTAATATTATTAACCGTAAAAATCGACCTGAACCCGGCATTCAGGTAAGTGTCAAGCCGAGATATTAGCCTGGTGTACTTCCGTTTTTTTGTCGTCGGTCGGAGGTTTGAAATGCATTATGGAAAAATTAGTACCGTAGTATACTACAGTGTGAACGTTAGCATTCTAATCATACTTATAGTAGGTAGCAGTGGCAGGTGGAGAATGTTCTAGGTGGGGCTGTGCCATATCAAGTCAGTTTCAGCAACCATCCCGATACAACTGAACAGAAACGGCAGGATATCAGTGCTCTGTGAAATAATAATTATTTATGCCAATATTAATAACATGAGGCATTTTTGCACAAAACATGCACAACATATTGCGTAACCACAATTTTGGCAATAAATTATATATACAGCTGAGCACATGAAACAGTGCATTAGTGTTGAATTGACGACTCAAGTATTATGTTAAGTGATAAGTATATTAAGAAATTAATACTAGAACAGAAAAATACTGTACAGTAATTTATGATGAAGCTAAATGTTACTAACTGATCAGAACTGCAACAATTAAGTGATTTTTCAATTAGCAGACAAAGAAAAATACAATCTGCAATAATTTTGATGATTTCAACATTTCAGTGAACAAGCCAGAAAATAATGAGCAGATTACATCAGCAAACACATACTATTTAGACAAAATATCCAAAAATTACTCAGTGCAATACATTGCTGGATGATGTGCTAAAGTCAACTTTATACAAAGAAAAATCTGGTCAAGGGAATAAATGTGTGTGTTTACAGACAGACAGTACTCTTCTGATGAAGATTACTTTGCATGAATATGAAACAGGCCTGGACAAAAATGATGGTACCCTTAATATTTTGTTGTACAACCTTTTAAACCAGTCACTGCAGTCTGGTGATTTCTGGAGCTCTCAGTGAGACTTCTGCACGTGTGGACTCCTGGTGAGCTAACTGCTCCAGCTGTCTCAGGTGTGAAGGCTGTCCTTCTGCAGACTGCATGTTTCAGCTGCTTCCACAGATGTTCAGTAGAATTCAGATCAGGGCTCACTGGAGGCCACTTCAGAACAGTTCAGTGTGTAACTGTGTGTCACTCTTCATCTCTTCATCTAGCTGCATGTTAGCCTTGCCTAGCATCGTTAGCTTAACAGTGTTCTCCATATGTGCCCTCCTACTCTCGTGTTTCTTTATTTTCTTGGATAAATGTTTCATATCTATTACTCCTGAAACAGTCCATGCCGTGTCTGTCCCAGCCGTTTTATATGGCAAACACGGGAAGCAATATAAAGCATTTGCATGACTAGATCCAGCTAGCCAAGCCTTCCTCTTGTCACTGTGACTGTGACAGTGTCACAGTTATCCACCGCACTCACGCATGCTCACGTTGGCTTGGGGCGAAATCGATTTTGTCCCTCTGGGCATCAGATCCGACGACGCTAAATGGATAAATTTCTGTTGCTATGTCGAATCTCTTGTCGGTAATTGGCTGCTCTGCCCTTCCAGAGGGCCAAATTCTCCAGTGCCCCAGCAGCTCAGCAGAGATGAGCAGGAAACTATTTTCCCCGAAAATTCTATTTAATATTTTGTACATGACATGTAATTGCGAATTTAAACACGCATGGTGCTAAAAATAACTGATTATTGTTTATTTTAAGAAATATTCATTTTAAAAATGAAAAACACCGGGGGGGCGGCGCCCGAGTGCCCTCTATTGGAAAGCCGCCACTGGTACGTAGTATACAGTATATACTCATTTAGTATGTAGTACGTTAGTATGCGATTTCGGACACAGCCATGCAGGACATGGGATCCTAAGGAACAGGGTTGAGAACCACTGATCTAAAGAACAAGCATATTAGGGAAAACGCTACAAAAAATTCTAGAAAATACTACGTTATCTGACTGTAATACATAAAATATACCCACCTGGTAATTAAAAAGTGATTTTCTGTTATCTGATTCAGTCTAATTTGTTAGTAATCTGAGTTGTGATCTGGAAGCTAAAATCCCACCACAGTTTTCTTACTTTGCTCAGATTACAGATGGTTAAGCTGAGGTGTCTTCAGCTCTGTTTGGTTTGGTGTATTTGGCATTGCAGTGAACTGAAGACATTTCCACAGGAGGAGAACTGATCTGTCTGTCCTCTCTGATCTCCTCAATCACTCTGCTGGACTGCAGGAGGAAGATGAAGATGAAGAGGAGGAGTTTAGTTTGTGTCAAACAGCTGCTTTCACAAACACTAATGAAGTTCAGGTGTCTCATATTTACTGACCTCTGACATGTCAATGTCGTTCATCTTCATAGGACGAACTGAAAACCAGAAAATGTCGTCTGAAATAAGTTAGGATGAGATGAGATCTGGTTTCATGTATGTGTTTGATCCATAATTACCATGATTAACTTCACTACCAACTTTTAGTCACCAAGATAACCTTCTAGAAAACCTGTTTGATAATCTGTTAGATAACCAACTAGATAACCTGCTGGTTAGGTTAGTTCAGGTTCAGGTTCAGGTTCAGGTTTCTGTCAGTTTCCAGGAGATGAATGTGAGTCAGTGATCAGTGATGAAGTGATGGAAGCTGTGTGTGTTTCTGCAGCTTCACCTTTAGGTTTGGTGGATCTTCTCTTCTTGCAGTAAATCATCAAAGGCATTGATAAAATGAAGATCTTGACCACCAGAATCAGACCCATGTAAAGCTGCTGATCTGCAGGAGTGTTAACAGAAGAACAGGTTGGTTTTACTCTGACACTTTAGTAAATGTGGAGCCACAAGTTTTATACATACAAGCTCCACATTCATGAACCTGCAGAGATACAGAAGATGTAAATATATGTTCTGGAACATGATCATCTGCAGACTAAACACATCCTGATTAACGGCTTAAACTTCCCTCTGCATCAGATTTTTTTTACTGCAGCAGTCACTCATATAAAACCCTTTTCTGACATGAGATGTGAAACATGGCTGCTTCATTAATCTGTTAATTCTGTCATTCAGACACTTTAATGCTCCTCATGGCTTCATAGAGACAAACCACCACAGTGATGGTGATATTTTATATGTACATTCTTATATAAACTACAGAAGCTTCATTTGTGCTGTCAAAAAGTCCCATCAAAATACTTTATCTGTATTAATGAGGGGGATTATTTGTAAGACGTACCTGAACGTGGTGGAGATGAGTCGAGCTGCTCGGAGGATTCAGTGGAGGCTGATGGAGGTTTAGATGTTCCTGAAGTGGAGCTCAGACTCTCTTCTGTTGGTGTTGTTGCCATGAAGGATGATGGGAGAAACGTTGACGGTGGAAAAGTTGGAAGAGTGGACTTTGGTTGTGAAGTGGTTGAAGCTGTAAACAGTGAAATAATCAGAATCCTGACCATACTGCTGGAAGCTGAACACTCAGATAAATCGAGTATATGTAGACCGGTGGTGAACTTGAGTTGTTACAAATTTACAGAGCATGAGGGGTAAATGACATCCTTCACAACACGCTAAAAAGTCCCAATTGTATTAATAAGTAGCTATATATTTACTTTTCACTTCTTCATGGTGAACATGATTATAATCCTTTGTTGCTCCCCATGCCAGGGGAATTTCACATTGTTATAGCAAGCATATTTAGCAAATACACATCCATCTGTGCCCTGTGACAGACTGGTGACCTGTCCAGGGTGTCCCCTGCCTTCACCCGAGTCAGCTGGGATAGACTCCAGCACCCCCATGACCCTAGTGAGGATAAAGCGGTGTATAGAGAATGGATGGATGGATGAATGGATGGATGGATAGTAATAATATTACCAATATGTACAAGGATGAGAAATGGAAATTAATAAAAACAGTATTGACACACTGTAAACGGCACAATATAAAGTGGCTGTGATAGCTGCAGCCATGGCCCCAGATAGTGGCAGTGCTCTTCCCCCTTGGTGTGTTTAATTGGCAGGTGCATGACATCTGTCATCAGCTGACTGGAGTGAATAAGTGGGAGTGGTTCAACCATCCACTCTCTGGACCACAAAAGCAGACCTCAGTCATCGCTCAATCCTGGACTGTGAACAAGTAATTGTTAGTCTGCTCTCTGTTCAGTTCAGCTCCCTGTGCCTAGTGCTTCAGTTAACTCTCGTTTTGTGCTCCTTTTTCCAGCCTGGACTTCCAACTGCTCAAAACCACACTCCATTCACCCACCTCAAGCCTCAGCTGTCTGTTGCCACTCCGGATCCTTCCCTGTTCCAGACCATCCACACTACACTTGGTTCTGGCCACCACATGCACCTCACACCATCTCCAACTCCTACCCACACTAGCCCACTGTCCTTCCCTGCACCTGCCAAAGTCTTCCCAAGCTCACCACTCGTTTCCCTATTGGCCAGGTTCCCCAGTCCTAAGCCAGGCTGGTAGCTGTAGTATTCAGTGTATTGGATTTTTGTGTTTGCTTCTGCGTACCTTGTAGAACTTTGTATATTTACACAGCTTAGTTCGGCTCCCATTCATCCAACATCCTGGTTAGCATATTTGTTAGTCTCCCCTTGCTAGAGCAGGCCTAGAGGAAGTGTCGCCCCGTTTCACGGAGCATCTCGGATTCTCGTATACGAAGCGTAAGTTTCACAGTAGAATTATTTACCTGTACCGTTTGTATTGTAGCTCTCCTGCCTAGGTGTTACCTTCTGTGGGTCGCCCTCTTGTCCTTGTTTAACAGTGTGATCCTTCGCTGCCCAGTGGCTGTACACCATTTTCATAATAGATTGTAGTTCCCAGAAAATCCCGTTAGAGGGTTTCGTTCAGTAGTTTTGTTTTGGCAATTGTCATTTATGTTTGTAGTTCCTGTTTAGGGAACTGTAGTCCACTAGTTGAATGTTGTAAATTTTGTAAATATATATTGTAAATGAACACTGTAAATTATCATCTCTCATTCCTTGCACCTGAGCCTCCTTGTGAAACCGTAACAGTGGATTGAAATATAAATTTAAAAAGTGCAGAGATGCAACAGTGCAAGAATTTCTGTGAAATTTATTTATTTTTGGTTTGGGATGATATATCAGTCCAATTTATGTTAACATCAGCCAGTGATGCTGATGTTATAAAGTCTTACAGCAGATGGAATGAATGACCGTGATAGCTCCTTCTTCAGGGTGGATGTCTCAGTCTGCTGCTGAAGGAGCTGCTTAGAGACCCCACAGTGTCATGCAGTGGGTGAGAGGTATTGTCCATGATGGATGTGAGCTTTGCCAACATCCTCCTCTCACCCACCTCCTCTATGGATTCCAGGGAACGGTCCAGGACAGAACCGACCCTCCTCACCAGTCTGTTCAGTCTCTTTCTGTCCCTTTCAGTGCTCCCTGCTCCCCAGCAGACCACTGCATAGAAGATAGCAGACATTACCGCAGAGTCCTGCACACTCCAAAGGACCTCAGTCTCCTCAGCAGGTGGGGACGACTTTGGCCCTTCTTGAACAAGACCTCCGTGTTATGTGTCCAGTCCAGTTTGTTGTTGAGGTGGACACCCAGGTATTTGTATGAGTCCACTATCTCAATGTCCAAACCCTGGATGTTCACTGGTGCAGGCTGAGGTGTCCTCCTCCTGTGCAAGTTGATGACTATCTCCTTCGTCTTGCTGGCGTTGAGCTGTAGATGGTTTCGCTCACACCAGTCAACAAAGTCAGAGATGACCATCCTGTACCCCTCAGACACACACCAAACAATGGCTGTATCATCAGAGAACTTCTGGAGGTGACAGCTCCCAGAGTTGTAGTGGAAGTCTAACATGTGCAGGGTGAAGAGAAAGGGGGACAGCATGTTTATGGATATGAGATATAAGTAATGCTCTAACTGAGTTATGGCTATTTCATGCCAGTAGTTTCTTTTTCTCAAACTGAAGAAGGAAGACTGACCATGGGAGCAGTGGACGGATGCGGGCGAGCGGAGCCTAGCACTGGCTAATGCTAGGTGACGGCTAGCGTTCAATGGCATCGCACTCCAGCATTCGGACCTTGGATATTTCACCTTACTCAATGTTTTGCTGGTGATTTTTTGATGCAGTCTATGTTTTGCTAGACCAAACAGGCCTGCAACATGTTTTGTATCAGACTATGAGCTCAGGATGAGTAAGTAAACTTGGTCGTGTGTGTGTGTGTGTGTGTGTGTGTGTGTTCTTGTACTTGCTACATGGTGAGGACCATTTTCTGCATTTAACTATCAAAGTGAGGACATTTTTACAAAGTGAGGACATTTCGGCCGGTCCTCACTTTGAAACAGCCATGTTTGAGGGTGAAGACTTGTTTTTAGAGAACAGGTATGAATTGAGGTTTGGTTAGGGTTAGGGTAAGGATTAAGTTTAGGCAATCAGTTGTGATGGTTAAGGTTAGGGTAAGGCTCTAGGAAATGCATTACGCTTATGGATGTTCTCACTAAGATAGAAGTACAAACGTGTGTGTGTGTGTGTGTGTGTGTGTGTGTGTGTGTGTGTGTGTGTGTGTGTGTGTGTGTGTGTGTGTGCGTGTGCGTGTGCGCACCACCACCTCTAGTAACTGTTGAGACAGAGTTAGCGCCCTTGTTTTATTGTTCGAATGACTTGCTGTTTTGTGTATTGGACATTGTGATTGTAGGGTAACACTAAGAGGAAGATCTATCTTTAATTGGTTGTGAGAGAGGTCAGTTTAGATAGAAATCAAAACTTCTTATTAAGAGTATGAGCGAACAAATTGAGAGTGAAACTAACAGGGTTCATCTAACAGATGAAAGTTTATTAATTTCTTTTTTGGGGGAAGTTTGAGTTACTTATTGTTTTATGTTTTTTGTCTTAGGGAATTAATTTTATCCAATATTCTATTAAACAAGGCCTCTATGTAATTTTTTGGCCAAAAGTCATACTGTCTGGGTTTCATCCTGAAGTAGAATCTACTTATTTATTTTAATTTCTACCTTTATCTTCATAAACCCGAGTAAATAGAGTGGCTGTAAATGGGTGCTACATATGAATTATTCAGAGACTGCAGGAGGAACAGTTGGAGGTTTCTAAGAAAAACTGATGAAAATAAGAAGTAAATATTTAAGTAAAATACCATAACACTTTCTTTACACCTTCAGAAACAGAAAGAAACTTAAAAACTCACCTCCTGTAACAACAATCTTGAAATCCCAGGATGGAGCTCTTCGCATTGGTATTTCCACAGCACATCTGTACCAACCAGAGTCAGACTTCTTCAACTGTTTGATGCTCACATACATAATATCATATGATGGGGAAGGTTTGTCTTCATATCTAATGCTGTATCTGCCTCTCTGATGGTTGTCCTCTGTTGTTTCAATGAGAATGTTTCCTTCTTCACATTTTTTCTGACAGAAGAACTTTTTTCGTCCAGACCAAGAAAATGAGCAAACAACTGTGATGTCTTCTCCTTCCAGTCTTGTGAAGATTTTGTTTTCTGCATTGACAAATCCAGTGTTTTCATCCTGTAGTGCTGTTAAAAAGATAAATAATCAATAGTTACTAACATCATCCTGTAACACACTGCACTCTTAAGATGATATATTTTTGTAAAATTTTTCAAAAACATTTTTCTCTTCAAGTCTGATTCCAAACACCATATGTGTATTTAAATTATGGGTACAATCATACATCATGTCACATACAGCCATTGCCATAAGTTTGGACACAAGTATGACGCTTGTGAATCTTAGAAAATACCACAAAATTGTCACTTACAATATAAATACCAGTCATAGCCATCAACCAAAATGAAATACATTTCATTTTGGTTGATTTTGTGGTATTTTCTAAGATTCACAAGCGTCATGGTACTTGTGACCAAACTTATGGTCATGGCTGTAAATGTCATTTTGTCTGTTTTTAAACTAATTATTTCAATGTTTTTATATTTCATCATGGTTTCTGCTTCATTTTTTTCCATCAGTCTTCACTTTTTCTGCTTCTGTTTATGTCTTCAGAGCTGCTATAATGTGTGAATTTACCTGATGATCAATAAAGTTTATCTTTTTGACAACTGAACGAAGCAAAAGGAAACTGAGACGCTGTTAAAAGCTCACAAGTAAAAGCTACAGACTGGACCTGGAGTTTAGTTTGTTCTTTTATTTTCTGTCAGACGTCTTCATCTGCTGATTCTATCTTTACTGCTGAAGTTAAGTTTTAATGTGCTACACCCTCCACTTCTTACGCTAAATAGCGGCAGGCTCTCTCTCTCCCTTCCTCTCTTTCTCTGTAGGTGTGTGTGGTGTGTGGCAGCGTGCTGTCTATTAGTAATCCGGACTGATTATTGCCAGGTGGGGATGACCTGCAGCAACTAAACATCGTGTACACATAAGCCATATGCGGTCACCACTCATCGCCCGGACCATTAAATTGTCAAGTTGTTCTTGATTAGTGTTCGTATCCGGCTCCGAGGAAAACTCCTGCTCTAACTGTGTTTTTTTGTCACAGTTCTGGATCCTCGCCTGGTCTCCAAAACCTGTCCCTGGAAATGCTCTGTCTGCCCTGTTCATCGTCCATCCCAGAGACCCACGCCGTGCTTCCTCCAGCCACAGCATCTGTCTCGTCTCCTCCATCACGCCAGCCTCACTCCACCTCGGCCCACCTCTCCTTCCCTTGTAGCCACCAGAACTCTCTGCCAGTTAAGTTCCAGACTCGCCTCATGTCAAGTTGAGTGTTGTGAGTTTTGCTGATTTAATTGTGTTGTTGTAGGCATCAGCTTTTGCTGCTGCATTCTGCATGCTTTGAGTTTTGGTTTCATATCAGAGTAGAGTGTTTTCCGCTAGTAGATGGTTTTCACCATTCTGGCATTCAGATTCCTGTTATCCCGTTAGCTCTCCTGCCCTGGTTGTACTAGGTTCGGGTTAGCCCCATTTTGTTAATTTTCTGATCCAGTTGGTTGATAGTATTCTGCAGCCGCTCTTAGTGGTACTCCTGTTCCTTTTGGCTCTGCTTCATTGTGATTGGTATTGAGTTTATTCTTGTGTTTTGCTGTGCATTATAATAAAACCGCCAACTGTACTCTGGCTGTTGTGTTCTTGTTGCCCTGTGCGTGGGTCTCTGTATGGCACTATGACAATGTGTTGCTTCACAACCACAGCTGCTCCCAGTGGTTTACTGTAATTCTGCAATTCTGATCCTCTGGAGCTTTTTTAAAAATATTTTAAATTTAGCTAACTGGAAGCACTAAACTAGGCCATTTAACTGATGCAAAAAATTATTCGGAAGGAAAAAGGGAAGTGACGCAAAAGGTAATGCACATTGACATGCTTGTTTGAACGCTTTAATGTCCTCGCAGGTTTATATTTTAAGAAGTTTAAGACTTACTCTGTGTAGCTCTGAACATGTTTTACTTCTGTAACACTAAACCTATCTTTCTGAGTGTGATGGTTACAGTTTCCTGTGTTTGCTGCGTTGTGTCAAAGCAACAGAGATATACAGTCAACATACAACAGAAGTCAACAGCAAACTTTTGTTTGGTTCTTGTGGGGAAAAAAGTGAAAAGGAATTTAAACAATATTGAAAAGACAAAAACTTTGTTTAAACCTTTAATGTCCTCACAGGTTGATATTTTAAGACATTAACTTTCCATAAACTGCATGTTCCAGTGACTCATATCTGACTGTTAACTTCATGTTTAACTTCAGAAACCAACAACATGGAACAGAGTTCTCACTTAAAACTGTTCAATGAGGTGCAAAACTTCCTGATCAACTCTAAAAAAAATAAGGAAAAATAAGTGTGAGAAGATGAACAATGAACAGAAATCAGAAGTGACTGAACTCACCGATGAAGAGGAAACAGAAAAAAGTGTGGAAGACTTTCATGTTGAGGCTCTGATGCTTTAATGCTGCTTCTCTTCTTTCTTCTCTGACAAACCAGGAACTGCTCACTTCTCTTAATGATGGTCCCTCCTACAAACTCAGCTCTACACTCCTCCACTCTTCTTTAACCTCTTTATTCTAGCGCAGAGTCAAAGTTCAGCTGTCCGTCTATACACACCACTTTCTATAGAGCTCATTAAATTACAGTTAATGTTCATTTATTGGCAGCGCTGCAGTTTTATCAGGTCAAACATGTCAAGGAAAAGTTGCTCTTTCCCTTTTCTAAAGTATTTCCTTGCAGCTGTTACACAGATCAGTTGTCTTCATATTGGTCTGTAATCTAACTCTGACCTTCTCCCAACTCCAACATATACCTGAAGATCAGAGAGAATCCTCAGAAGTGATGCTGGCACTGCCTGCATGTACTGCTGCTCTGTCGGTGTCACTTCTCCTGACGTCAGTAAACCTTCCTCACAACCTACACACGTGGACAAAATTGTTGGTACCCCTCAGTGAAAGAAGGAAAAACCCACAATTCTCACTGAAATCACTTGAAACTCACAAAAGTAACAATAAATAAAAATGTATTGAAAATTAAATAATCAAAAACAGCCATTACTTTTGAATTGTTGATTAACATAATTATTTAAAAAAACAAACTAATGAAACAGGCCTGGACAAAAATGATGGTACCTCTATAAAAGATTGAAAACTATTTGACCAGAGTGACATGATTAACTCAGGTGTGTCATTTAATTGACATCACAGGTGTTTCCAAACTCATAATCAGTCAGTCTGCCTATTTAAAGGGAGACAAGTAGTCACCCTGCTGTTTGGTGAAAAGGTGTGTACCACACTGAACATGGACAACAGAAAGCGAAGGAGAGAATTGTCCCAGGACATCCGAAAAAAAATTATAGACAAACATCTTAAAGGTAAAGGCTATAAGACCATCTCTAAACAGCTTGAAGTTCCTGTGACAACAGTGGCTCATATTATTCAGAAGTTCAAGACCCACGGGACAGTAGCCAACCTCCCTGGACGTGGCCGCAAGAGGAAAATTGATGACAAATTGAAGAGACGGATCGTTGGAATTGTATCCAAAGAGCCCAGAGCAACCTCCAAAGAAATTAAAGGTGAACTCCAAGGCCAAGGTACATCAGTGTCAGATCGCACCATTCGTCGTTGTTTGAGCCAAAGTGGACTTCATGGGAGACGACCAAGGAGGACACCACTGCTGAAAAAAACTCATAAAAAAGCCAGACTGGAATTTGCAAAAATGCATGTTGACAAGCCACAAAGCTTCTGGGAGAATGTCCTTTGGACAGATGAGACCAAACTGGAGCTTTTTGGTAAGGCACATCAACTCTATGTTCATAGACTCAAAAACCAAGCATACGAAGAAAAGAACACTGTCCCTACGGTGAAACATGGAGGAGGCTCAGTAATGTTTTGGGGCTGCTTTGCTGCATCTGGCACAGGGTGTCTTGAAAGTGTGCAAGGTACGATGAAATCTGAAGACTATCAAGGCATTCTGGAGAGAAATGTGCTGCCTAGTGTCAGAAAGCTTGGTCTCAGTCGCAGGTCATGGGTCTTCCAACAGGACAACGATCCAAAACGCACAGCCAAAAACACCCAAGAATGGCTGAGAGAAAAGCGTTGGACTATTCTAAAGTGGCCTTCTATGAGCCCAGATCTGAATCCCATTGAACATATGTGGAAGGAGCTGAAACATGCCATTTGGAGAAGACACCCATCAAACCTGAGACAACTGGAGCTGTTTGCTCATGAGGAGTGGGCCAAAATACCTGTTGACAGCTGCAGAACGCTCATTGACAAATACAGAAATCGTTTAATTGCAGTGATTGCCTCAAAAGGTTGTGCAACAAAATATTAAGTTATGGGTACCATCATTTTTGTCCAGCCCTATTTCATTAGTTTGTTTTTTTTAAATAATTATGTTAATCAACAATTCAAAAGTGATGGCTGATTTTGATGATTTAATTTTCAATAAATTTTTATTTATTGTTACTTTTGTGAGTTTCAAGTGATTTCAGTGAGAATTGTGGGTTTTTCCTTCTTTAACTGAGGGGTACCAACAATTTTGTCCACGTGTGTAAGTCATCAGAGTCTCCAGTGTGTCTCTCTGTGTCTGCCTCCTCATCCTCTCTCCACCTCACTGAATTTCTACAACAAATCTGTTCACAGTTTAGAGGCTGGATTTGCAGTAAACTGAAGATATTTCCACAGGAGGAGAACTGATCTGTCTGTTCTCTCTGATCTCCTCAATCACTCTGCTGGACTGCAGGAGGAAGATGAAGATGAAGAGGAGTTTAGTTTGTGTCAATCAGTGCGTTCACAAAGCCTGACTTCCTGCTTGTGGCTTGTGGTTGTAGAAGGCTAAGGCTCTGTATCCAAAGTTTTTAGTTGGCAATATGACCTGACAAAGAGGGATTTAGCATTTTAAATGCAAAAGAGGTCCTAAAGACCTTCATATTGCAGTCTTATGTACTGTTCGCACGGAATTAGTATTACCTGGGGACCTCTGGTGATTTCTAATAATTGCCGAGGAGGTCGGTGATCTTAATCCCGTGCGAATGTGCCATGTCGGTAATTGGTAAAGTAATAATTCCCCCGCAAATTACCTACTGTATTTCGTCGAAGACAGACGTCCTGTGACAATACTAGTCCCGTGCGAATCTGCATCTTGGTGATTGGGGGTTATTTCATTTGTTGTTTTTTATTGCGTGTCTTTTTTTTTTTTTTACATCTTTCTCGGTTGAATTATGGAGGCTGCGGTGGAAATTACTGACAGCATTTTCGGAACAAATGCAGGGGTAGGTTTATACACAACAGGTCTATAGGGCATTAGCAGAAATGGCAAAATCAGATCCACCAGAAGAGGGAAGTTTGGAAGGGTACTGAGATGGATGACATGCGTAGCAGCATGTGTTAAGCACATCTTTCAACAGGCTGAATCCAAACGCCCTGACTGCCCGTTATCCCGACTGCGCTGCCCGCTGTTCTAAAGTCACGTTGCTGCTTTGACATGTTTACTGTTGCCATGACAACTACATACCATGTTAAAAGTGATCATTTTCACCTGAACCACAAGCTTTCCATGAACCTAACCTAGTGGTTTTTGTGCCTAAACCTAATGAAACAATAACAATGGTGCTGTTACAACATAGGTTTTTAATGTATGTAAAGTTTAGTTGTGCAAGCGGTGTCTGTATTTTTTTTTCGAGTAGCGGCCGGCCACTTTGCACCACAGACTGTGTATATATACAGTATATACTATACATATATATAAAGTCTATTCTTGACACATGGACGTGACAACAGCGGATGTTGTGACCAGCACAGATTGACATCATATCCGGGCTGTAACGTCAGTAAATTTGAGTAAAATACAGACTTCGCTTATCCCATGCGAATGAGCTTCAAGAAACACAGACATCCTGGGGTAACTTAAAAAATACCAGAGGTCCCCAGGTCGTACTAATCCTGTGAAACTAGTACATAAGAATGCCTTCGATAAGTCTGTGAGATGACAGTGCCAACCACTGTGCTCATGCTTGATACAACAAAACAAACAAATGTAACTCAACACAACAAATGATAGGATTTTTTTTTTTTAAACCACCCACACTAAACAGCCACACGGTCTTCCTGTTCTTCTTGACATTTACTGGTACCGGACTGTGGCTTTTACTTTGATCTTGTTGATAGATGGAACAAAAGCTCTGTGTGAAACAACAGGAAATGATGCCGTTTGGTTTCGTGTTTGCTATTCGTCTGGAACTACCAGCACAAGCTTTATTGTCAGCTTTTGCTCACCAAGAAAATCATCAAGATAACCTCCTGGACAACCTTCTTGAACTACTCTCACACAGTGTTGGTTGTCAACTTGTAGGATTTTGCTTCTGATTTAATCAATTTAAGTCTATTTTTTACAGCATTTTTTAAGCACCCAGAGGAAAATTTTCTTGCTCACAATAGTCATTTCTTGCATTCTCGAGACAGCAAGGAGATCTCAATTGAAGATCTTTTTGAGATCACCTCAGTCTGACTTATTGCTCCTAAAACCTCCTTAGGAGCAAAATTGAGATAACGTGACACTGCGTTTTTGAGACTTGTAGGAGAAATGTAAGTCATCGATGAGATCTTATCATTGTATCTTTATGATCTAATTCATGTCTTGTTTATTGCTCCTACAACGCCAGGAGAAGCACTAAGGAGTTTTAAGAGAGATCTCAATTGCCTTTAATCTTAAGATCATCTCAGTCTGAATTATGGCTCCTAAAACCCCCTTAGGAGCAAAATTGAGATAATGTGAGAAGGAGCTTTTGAAACATGTAGGAGAAATGTAAGTCATAGATGAGATCTCATCATCACATCTTTAGAAAAGTGAGATAATGTGATAATGACTTTGGGACAAAGGTAAAACAAGAATGAGATTAAAATGGAAGGATTAAAATGGAAGAAATAAGAACCAACTGAGAGCAAACTGCAGCCCCATTTATTTAATACAACACAATGAATAATGAACTGTAACAATGATAGCAATCACAAAAGTCACAATTTTTGAAAAGACAGTTATAAAAACAAGTTTTAACTTTGAAAAAAGGTACAAAATTTACAAGATTATTGAATTTACAACCCATTGAAAATGCCCCAGCAACACACATTTGGGTCTTGACCTACCAGTTCAGAACCACTGGTTTAAAAACATGTCAAACAATGGTAAAAAAAAAAAAAAAAAAAACAGGACTAGTAAACAAGGGGCATACTGATGAACAAGGGGCAGTTGTAAACATTATGTCTGAAGAGCCAGTCACTTTACTGACCTCTGACAGCATTTACACCCCCTGTCAAAAGTTTTAGGACACTTTCTCATTCAAATGAATTAGAACCTGTCCTAAAACTTTTGACAGGGGGAGTATTTATGCGTGCCTTTTTAAGCTTGGCCTCTTCCACTGGTTTCCAGTTCTTCATCGTGCACCGCCTCATGTAGGCTGCAAACAAAACACAAGGAAAGGGGCTTAGATTAATTTAGATTTTTTTCTAGCATATTCTGTCCATTATGGCTATCTGTAAAATGACTGTACTATACACAAATGGTTCCATCTAAGTGTATAATGAAAGTGCCAAAGAAAAGTCCCACTCCATATTCACTGTCATACAGGACTTTTCTGTTTTACTCGTCAGAAGCATACTTAACTTATTTGCAAGGAGGGACATGCTATGATGCTGCATTAAAGTCAAAATTCTGTAGGCAGTAATAGAAATGGGATACCCAGGTATGGATACCCTGGATGTCCCTGGTATATGGATCACAGAAAAATTTACTTCCTTTTTTGCACCATGTGGAGCAGAGAAGCAGGAAACAAAATACTGGATATACATTTTTTGCTGACCAAAAAAACAACAACAACAAATACATACACACACACACACACACACACACACACACACACACACACACAGACACACACACACACACACACACACACAGACACAGACACACACACACACACACACACACACACACACACACACACACACACACACACACACACACACACACACATGACCTCACTGCATGCCTTTCATGAGAACCAGTTAACCTAAAGTAAAGTGCATTCATGACCACATACATTTCTCCTTTTCCAAAATAAATGAAATAAAACGCGTTTAACCATTCTAAACATTCTTATGAACTTTTATACACATAATTTTAACAAACCAAACATATGTATTTGATCATTTTTAATACACTTTTCTATTGACTCTTTTTACATGAAGAAATATTAATTAATTCACTGGGACACACGCAACACACTACAGCTGCAAAAGCGAGGGAGACGGAGTGGAGAACACTGCTGCCCGGATCAGTGCGTAAGTTAAAATGTATTCCTTTGTAATCGTAATAATATTACAGGGAATAACTGTCTGAATGGCAGAATATTAAGTTATTTCATTTAGGTGAAATCTCGCGGGGGAGAAGTGCACGGGGCAGCAGTTTAAGATGAAATATAAAAACATTCCCTGGGAAATCCTAAAAGAAATTCAAATGACTAATCCCAGTCTGAGGTTGCAGCACAATGTCATTAACAGAATATGATTTAAAATGAATTCAACAGATCTCTACATCATTCACCTGCAATCCTGTGGAACTCCTCCTTGATGCTCTGACATCATTGTGGTCCAGGAAAACCACAATGATGGTAAAAGTCGTTTCAGGGCCAGGAACACTTTTCTGACTGTCCTGCATACAGTTGTCTTACTGTAGTGCTCTGCATCTCTGACATATAAAAACTTCCATTTGCAAAGAACCGCAGCGCAACACACAATATCTGCTGGATGTGAGAGCATGACTGCGGCTGGTAATGTAAATGTAAGGACGGATTAGGTTGTTTATGTAGATTATGGACTTGAAACGATTACAAAACGGTACCGCTCAAACCGATAATTGTCCGGAAATGCGAGAACATTTATGCGCGGTCTGATAAACAATAGTTACAGTGCCTTGAGAAAGTATTCGGCCCCCTTGAACTTTTCAACCTTTCGCCACATTTCAAGCTTCAAACATAAAGATATAAAATTCTAATTTTTTGTCAAGAATCAACAACAAGTGGGACACAATCGTGAAGTGGAACGAAATTTATTGGATATTTTAAACTTTTTTAACAAATAAAAACCTGAAAAGTGGGGTGTGCAATATTATTCGGCCCCCTTGCATTAATACTTTGTAGCGCCACCTTTTGCTGCAATTACAGCTGCAAGTCGCTTGGGGTATGTCTCTATCAGTTTTGCACATCGAGAGACTGAAATTCTTGCCCATTCTTCCTTGCAAAACAGCTCAAGCTCAGTGAGGTTGGATGGAGAGCGTTTGTGAACAGCAGTCTTCAGCTCTGCCCACAGATTCTGGATTGGATTCAGGTCTGGACTTTGACTTGGCCATTCTAACACCTGGATACGTTTATTTGTGAACCATTCCATTGTAGATTTGGCTTTATGTTTTGGATCATTGTCCTGTTGGAAGATAAATCTCCGTCCCAGTCTCAGGTCTTTTGCAGACTCCAACAGGTTTTCTTCCAGAATGCTCCTGTATTTGGCTCCATTCATCTTCCCATCAATTTTAACCATCTTCCCTGTCCCTGCTGAAGAAAAGCAGGCCCAAACCATGAGGCTGCCACCACCATGTTTGACAGTGGGGATAGTGTGTTCAGGGTGATGAGCTGTGTTGCTTTTACGCCAAACATATTGTTTTGCATTGTGGCCAAAAAGTTGGATTTTGGTTTCATCTGACCAGAGCACCTTCTTCCACATGTTTGGTGTGTCTCCCAGGTGGCTTGTGGCAAACTTCAAACCAGACTTTTTATGGATATCTTTGAGAAATGGCTTTCTTCTTGCCACTCTTCCATAAAGGCCAGATTTGTGCAGTGTACGACTGATTGTTGTCCTATGGACAGACTCTCCCACCTCAGCTGTAGATCTCTGCAGTTCATCCAGAGTGATCATGGGCCTCTTGGCTGCATCTCTGATCAGTCTTCTCCTTGTTGGAGGTGAAAGTTTAGAGGGACAGCCGGGTCTTGGTAGATTTGCAGTGGTCTGATACTCCTTCCATTTCAATATGATTGCTTGCACAGTGCTCCTTGAGATGTTTAAAGCTTGGGAAATCTTTTTGTATCCAAATCCGGATTTAAACTTCTCCACAACAGTATCTCGGACCTGCCTGGTGTGTTCCTTGGTCTTCATGATGCTCTCTGCACTTTAAACAGAACCCTGAGACTATCACAGAGCAGGTGCATTTATACGGAGACTTGATTACACACAGGTGGATTCTATTTATCATCATCAGTCATTTAGGACAACATTGGATCATTCAGAGATCCTCACTGAACTTCTGGAGTGAGTTTGCTGCACTGAAAGTAAAGGGGCCGAATAATATTGCACACCCCACTTTTCAGTTTTTTATTTGTTAAAAAAGTATAAAATATCCAATAAATTTCATTCCACTTCACGATTGTGTCCCAATTGTTGTTGATTCTTGACAAAAATTAAAATTTTATATCTTTATGTTTGAAGCCTGAAATGTGGCAAAAGGTTGAAAAGTTCAAGGGGGCCGAATACTTTCACAAGGCACTGTAATTATCTGTGCAGTAATGCTGCTCCTTTATCCACTGGATCGTTAATGAAAAGACATGCTATTTAGACAGACGGCAGAGTTAGGCTACGCCAAAACTCACCAGCTGACTGGATGAGGAAATGAAACAGCGTGTGTGGCTGAAAGAGGGCGGAGACGGAGAGAAACTCGAGGTTTCCTCAGATAAACCTGCTGGCGAACAGGTTAGAGTCATAGAGTCTGTTACTGCGGTAACTGACCGAGAGTTTAAGTTACCCCTCTTTGTGAAACAGGCTCGAGTTACCCCTCTTTCACTGGTTGGAGTGACCTCCCTTTTTGAAACGGAAAATTCTGAGTTTCCCTCATTTCAGGGTTAAGAAACTCAGAGTTTTCACTGAACCTGCTTCGTGAAACTGGCCCCTGCTCTTTCTGGGAGGCTGTTGTGCTGCTATTATACATTTTGTTTTTCATACATTAATGTACTTTAAAAATATATTGCAAAAGCTACAGTTGGTTTGTTAAAGCATTTTACATAACTATCATTTAGTCACCATGACAACAACAAGCTGTAAACTCTTTAAATATCCAACAGTAACAAACCTCCTTCACTTTATTCACCAACTCAACTGATATTTTAGGAAAAACAAAACAATCAGGAAAACGTATTTTACATTTTTTTTAAATGAAAATAAACTTGACATTGAATTGAACATTGGCAGTTTAAACAGGATCTGGTCTTTATGTTGTACTAAACATTTTTAGATATATTTTGATCCACTGTTTTCCTCCAGTTTTGCAGTGAAAGTGTAACTACTAGTTACTATGAGACACTGCAGCAGGTTGGTACTATTAAAGGTCAACGTCAGGTTACAATAAAAATATTCCCTCCATGTTGTTCCTGTCACATTTTTCCTCACTGTTGGTTCATTTTTCACTGTAAATCCTGCAGCTGTATGTAAACAGAACAACCATGACACCCAGTGGCTGCATCTGGGTTTAATTAGTCACTTTAAAGGGTTTAATGTTTACACATTTACTTATTTCAAGTTTACATTTTTAAGTATTTAACAGGAAGGAACAGGAAGACCGTGTGGCTGTTTAGTGTGGGTGGTTTAAAAAAAAAATCCTATCATTTGTTGTGTTGAGTTACATTTGTTTGTTTTGTTGTATCAAGCATGAGCACAGTGGTTGGCACTGTCATCTCACAGACTTATCGAAGGCATTCTTATGTACTAGTTTCACAGGATTAGTACGACCTGGGGACCTCTGGTATTTTTTAAGTTACCCCAGGATGTCTGTGTTTCTTGAAGCTCATTCGCATGGGATAAGCGAAGTCTGTATTTTACTCAAATTTACTGACGTTACAGCCCGGATATGATGTCAATCTGTGCTGGTCACAACATCCGCTGTTGTCACGTCCATGTGTGAAGAATAGATTTTATATATATGTATAGTATATACTGTATATATACACAGTCTGTGGTGCAAAGTGGCCGGCCGCTACTCGAAAAAAAAAAAAAATACAGACACCGCTTGCACAACTAAACTTTAAATACATTAAAAACCTATGTTGTAACAGCACCATTGTTATTGTTTCATTAGGTTTAGGCACAAAAACCACTAGGTTAGGTTCATGGAAAGCTTGTGGTTCAGGTGAAAATGATCACTTTTAACATGGTATGTAGTTGTCATGGCAACAGTAAACATGTCAAAGCAGCAACGTGACTTTAGAACAGCGGGCAGCGCAGTCGGGATAACGGGCAGTCAGGGCGTTTGGATTCAGCCTGTTGAAAGATGTGCTTAACACATGCTGCTACGCATGTCATCCATCTCAGTACCCTTCCAAACTTCCCTCTTCTGGTGGATCTGATTTTGCCATTTCTGCTAATGCCCTATAGACCTGTTGTGTATAAACCTACCCCTGCATTTGCTCCGAAAATGCTGTCAGTAATTTCCACCGCAGCCTCCATAATTCAACCGAGAAAGATGTAAAAAAAAAAAAAGACACGCAATAAAAAACAACAAATGAAATAACCCCCAATCACCAAGATGCAGATTCGCACGGGACCAGTATTGTCACAGGACGTCTGTCTTCGACGAAATACAGTAGGTAATTTGCGGGGGAATTATTACTTTACCAATTACCGACATGGCACATTCGCACGGGATTAAGATCACCGACCTCCTCGGCAATTATTAGAAATCACCAGAGGTCCCCAGGTAATACTAATTCCGTGCGAACAGTACATAAGACTGCAATATGAAGGTCTTTAGGACCTCTTTTGCATTTAAAATGCTAAATCCCTCTTTGTCAGGTCATATTGCCAACTAAAAACTTTGGATACAGAGCCTTAGCCTTCTACAACCACAAGCCACAAGCAGGAAGTCAGGCTTTGTGAACGCACTGATTGACACAAACTAAACTCCTCTTCATCTTCATCTTCCTCCTGCAGTCCAGCAGAGTGATTGAGGAGATCAGAGAGGACAGACAGATCAGTTCTCCTCCTGTGGAAATATCTTCAGTTTACTGCAAAACCAGCCTCTAAACTGTGAACAGATTTGTTGTAGAAATTCAGTGAGGTGGAGAGAGGATGAGGAGGCAGACACAGAGAGACACACTGGAGAATCTGATGACTTAGGTTGTGAGGAAGGTTTACTGACGTCAGGAGAAGTGACACCGACAGAGCAGCAGTACATGCAGGCAGTGCCAGCATCACTTCTGAGGATTCTCTCTGATCTTCAGGTATATGTTGGAGTTGGGAGAAGGTCAGAGTTAGAATACAGACCAGAAAAGGGAAAGAGCAACTTTTCCTTGACATGTTTGACCTGATAAAACTGCAGCGCTGCCAATAAATGAACATTAACTGTAATTTAATGAGCTCTATAGAAAGTGGTGTGTATAGACGGACAGCTGAACTTTGACTCTGCGCTAGAATAAAGAGGTTAAAGAAGAGGGGAGGAGTGTAGAGCTGAGTTTGTAGGAGGGACCATCATTAAGAGAAGTGAGCAGTTCCTGGTTTGTCAGAGAAGAAAGAAGAGAAGCAGCATTAAAGCATCAGAGCCTCAACATGAAAGTCTTCCACACTTTTTTCTGTTTCCTCTTCATCGGTGAGTTCAGTCACTTCTGATTTCTGTTCATTGTTGATCTTCTCACACTTATTTTTCTTCATTTCTTTAGAGTTGATCAGGAAGTTTTGCACCTCATTGAACAGTTTTAAGTGAGAACTCTGTTCCATGTTGTTGGTTTCTGTAGTTAAACATGAAGTTAACAGTTGGATATGAGTCACTGGAACAAGCAGTTTATTGGAACTTATTGTCTTAAAATATAAACCTGTGAGGACATTAAAGGGTTCAAACAAAGGTTTTTTCTACTTTTCAACAGTTTTTATTACTTGTGCAGCTTTTTCTTTGAGAATTCATCAAAAACATGAGTTTGTGGTTGACTTCTGTTGTATGTCGGCTGTATATTTGTGTTGCTTTGGCACAAACGCAGCAAACTCAGGAAACTGTAACCATCAGATAGACTCAGAAAAATATGTTTAGAGTCACAGAAGTAAAACATGTTTAAATCTACACAGAGTCAGTCTTAAACATCTTAAAATATAAACCTGTGAGGATATTAAAGTGTCCAAACGTGTCAGTCTGCAAATTCCCCTTTTTAATTTTTAGCATCACTTCACTTTTTTCCTCCAGATTTATCTTCCTTTTTTGGCATCTTAGCTACATCATCCAGTTCAGTGCTGCTGGTGAACTAAATTTAAAATAATTTTAAAGAAGCTAAAGAGGAACAGAATTGCAGAATTCCAGTAAACCACTGACGGCAGCTGTGGTTGTGAAGCAACACATTAAAACTTAACTTCAGCAGTAAAGATAGAATCAGCAGATGAAGACGTCTGACAGAAAATAAAGAACAAACTGAACTCCAGGTCCAGTCTGTAGCTTTTACTTGTGAGCTTTTAACAGCGTCTCAGTTTTAATTTAATAGGCAAAAATATATTATGTTCAGACTGCAGCGTGTTACAGGATGATGTTAGTAACTATTGATTATTTATCTTTTTAACAGCACTGCAGGATGAAAACACTGGATGTGTCAATGCAGACGGCCGAATCCACACAGTAATGGAAGGAGAAGACATCACAGTTACATGTCTATTTACTTTACCTGGGATCAAAAACATATTCTGCCGGGGAACATGTGAAGAAGGAAACATTCTCATTGAAACAACAGAGGATACGGCTGAGGATGGCAGATACAGCATTAGATATGAAGAGGACATTCCTGAGTCAGATTATTTTCTGCATGTGAGCATCAAACAGCTGAAGAAGTCTGACTCTGGTTGGTACAGATGTTCTATGGAAAGATCTTTGCTTCCAGTTTCATCCTGGGATTTTCAGATTGTTGTCAAAGCAGGTGAATTTTAATTTTCTGTCTCTGAGGGTGTAAATAAAATGTTTCTGTGTTTAAATTACATATTTAGTGCTTGTTTTCATCAGTTTTGCTGTAAAACATGTAGAAACCTCTAACTGTTCCTCCTGCAGACTCTCTGAATATTCATATATTCTATTTATCTGTTTACAGAAACTCTTCCAACTTTTCCACCATCATCGTTTTTCCCATCATCCTCCACTGAATCCTCCGAGCAGCCCGGCTCATCTCAAGCATGGTCAGGTACGTCTAATAAATAATTGCCCTGATTGATCCAGATAAAGTATTTTGATGGGACTTTTTGACAGCACAAATGAAGCTCCTGTGGTTTTATATGAGAATATGCATTTAAAAGCTACTATGTTTTGATAGTATGAGTCAAATGGGAATCATTTATTTTTCTGAATATATTTCTATGTATAAAACTTGTGGTTCCTCATTTACTAAAGTGTCAGAGTAAAACCAACCTGTTCTCCTGTTAACACTCCTGCAGGTCTGTATCTTTACATGGGTCTGATTCTGGTGGTCATGATCTTCATATTATCAATACCTCTGATGATTTACTGCAAGAAGAGAAGATCCACCAAACCTAAAGGTGAAGCTGCAGAAACACACACAGCTTCCATCACTTCATCACTGATCACTGACTCACATTCATCTCCTGGAAACTGACATAAACCTGAACCTGAACCTGAATCTAAACTTGAACCTGAACCTGAATCTAAACCTGAACTAACCTCACCAACCAGCAGGTTATCTAGTTGGTTATCTAACAGATTATCAAACAGGTTTTCTCGAAGGTTATCTTGGTGACTATAAGTTGGTAGTGAAGTTAATCAAGGTAATTATGGATCAAAAGTACACATGAAACCAGATCTCATCTTATCTTATCTTAGACGACATTTTCTCGTTTTCAGTTCGTCCTACATGTCAGAGGTCAGTAAATATGAGACACATGAACTTCATTAGTGTTTGTTAAAGGCATTATGGAGGATGTTTTGTTGTTTAATTTGTCTGATTCACATAAAATGAATATACTGACCTTTAGTGGACTTGTATGTATGGTCTCTAAAATAAAAAAAATAATTATGGACATGGCAGGACCTGAAAAACATCAGCTAATCAATGCGCTCGGACAGAGGCGTTTGGTTTGCTCCCTTTCCTGTCAATCAAAAATCTTCCGGCTCAGGCCTAGTTACGTAGATTACGTACGCCTTGGACTTACGTGTTTTCTGTATGTGTTGCTTTGGTATAGCTTCGTAGTTAGCTGGAGACTTGTTTTGCTCATCTTTTTTACATAATGGCAGATAAAGATCCAGGGGGACCCAGCCGTAAAAGAAAGGCATTTTTTGAGGTCAGAGAAAATAAAAGACAACTGGATCACGAGAATGCAAAAACAAAAGTGATTACTGGGGAGTCATTTGGGCGATGGCATCAGCTCAAGCAACAAATGGACCTAAAGACAGATGCCTTGGTTGCTAAATTCCTTCTGGACAGGTAAAATGTATTATTGTATTATACTGCGGCTGTAGGCAACTTCACGAGTCCTAGAGGTACTCTAACGAGTCCTACGCAAGTTTCTGGAGGGGGGCGTTTCTTTGTAAATCTTAAGAGGGGGGAGGTTAGAGGAAGGTGAGGAGAGGTTGTATCTGTCACACTCCTCCTGTGCCAACCCCCGATCCAGCTAATTGAGCTCAGCTGAGGAGAAGCTCAGCCAAGGAAACACAGCTGAGCTCCATGTTCAATCACTGCAGCATTTAAGCTGGCTTCTCTGCACAACACGCTGCCGGTTCATTGACTCAGCCATGCTCCTCTGTCCATGCCATAACTCACTCCGTTGGAATCCTGCACTACGTTCATCGTCCCCCACACGTAGTTTCTTGGATTCTGCTACTCCTTCAGATTATTCTGCCTGCCTCTGCCTGCCTCTCCCTGCCTGCCTCTCACCCACTGGTGTAGTCCAGGGTATACGGCGGTATACGGCGTATACCCACTTATTTTTCAGTTAGCATTGCGTATACCCACTTCTAATCCTCCCTGGTGCGCATCATTCAGTAATATCTGTGTGCCAGGTAGCCCTCTTTTCCTTAAGGATGATGAAGCCATGAACAACCCTCCTCTGCCTGTAATTGGCTGGTACATGCTACCTTCACTGATTCGATTGGTTAACTTTAGGGATGAGCCAATCAGAGGCAGAGTAGGGCGGGTCATACAGAGGAAAATTTTGCTAACACCTCTGTGACACTCCAGTTGATTGACAGGTCTGCTTGAAAGATGCGCGGAAATGCGAGAAAGTCAGAATAAACACATTTCAAGTGAGTGGCACGTATCGAGCGAACCTACTTTCATGGACGATATAATTCTCAGGTAAGTTTTAAGGTGGTTTCCAAATGAATCATTGTTTTAAACTACTGGCAACATGACTGCACATTTCAAGGAGAGGATATTTTGTCGCCAGTGGTTAAAGCTGCAGTCAATTCCAGCAATTTTCAGTACAAAAAAATCGCTAATATTCTATTTGTAAATAAAAATATGACGAGAAATACAGGGAATATTGGACGCGCATCGCGAGGTGCATTTCCTCGAAAACGACCTATTCGTGGATCATATACCGACTTCAAGACATGTTTTGGACAAAATAGTTTACTGGCTTGTTTCGTCTGGATGTCCAAGGTTGGATTATGGCCGTTTTTTGTGGAATATTTTCATCTGTGTGTAATAATGAACCCGGAAATGTGAGTCGCGCTGTGTATGTTGAAGCCGTGTATAGAGAAAGGATGGATGGATATTCGTTGTTTGTCGGACAAATGTGTTTATATTACCCGCTGTGGTAATCACATCTGAAAGTGGTTTATACCGGCGGATTCCTGAGAATCTAAGCTTTCCATCAGCGTATAGCGTTTGCATAATCGCGTTTGCAGTTTCAGACATTTAGCAAATTGCTCATGCAGATCTCAAAGTGTATCGCGAACGGGACACTGAAGCAAAACTGAAGCGCAACGGGTTAAACTGAGTGTCGGGCCGAGTCTGCCTAACGTTTTGAAAGGCTAACGTTATTCTAACGTAAGTCTGAAGCTAGCTAGATTGGGATAATGTGGGAAAACCTCTTGGCTGGTAGTTGATTTTAAAGTAAGTAAAAACACAAGAATGGGGACAGGTAGTTTAAGATTCGACCTAAAACAATATTGAGGTTTTATTCATGATGAAATATGAACAAGGATGCACTGTCAACTTCATATTTGAAGTATTTTATTTAAATAAATGTTCAAAAGTAACTGAAACACCATGTTTGCCTCATGATAAATACATGTTACATTAATCCAGTTTGCTTGTGTGACCAGTAATAACTACAAACTGCTCCTAATCAAGTCATGATAATTTTATAATCGTGGGCAAGTAGAAATGACTGAATAAATTGAATAGAGTAGTCTTCTATGCCACTGTTTCTAAAACAGGGCGTTTTTCTGGACTAATTTAAAAAAAGGTGAAAATTAAGAGTATACCCACTTCTCCAGGGACCGCTACACCACTGCTCTCACCCCCTCCTGCAACTCAGTCTGCTCTGCTCCTCCTTTCTGCCCGTCGGACACTGGACACTTTGGACTGCTGTGAGTTATCTTCCCCACTATTTAGTTCAGTTTTTGGTTTAGCTCTTCTCGGCCTACTGGTCCGCCCTTTGTTAATTAGTTTAGTTTTTCCTCTCCGTTGTTTCCCTCCGGCTGCCCTCACTCAGTGTTTCTGTTCAGTTAATATTCTGGTTTTCTTTAATTAAATCATATTTAACTTCACCCTCCTGTCTATGCCTGCTGCTTGGGTTCACAGTCCCAGTCTTGTGACAGTATGTGCGCATGCGCATGATATGTTCAAAGTCGTAGGAAATTAAATCTCCTCTAATGCCTTTAAAGCAGCTGACTGAACAAACTAAACTCCTCCTCTTCATCTTCATCTTCCTCCTGCAGTCCAGCAGAGTGATTGAGGAGATCAGAGAGGACAGACAGATCAGTTCTCCTCCTGTGGAAACATCTTCAGTTCACTGCAACGCCAAATACACCAAACCAAACAGAGCTGAAGACACCTCAGCTTAACCATCTGTAATCTGAGCAAAGTAAGAAAACTGTGGTGGGATTTTAGCTTCCAGATCATAACTCAGATGACTAACAAATTAAACTGAATTAGATAACAGAAAATCACTTTTTTATTCCTAGTCAATCAGTTAATGTAGAATTTCAAAGAAATTGTATAGTTTTTTTCTCTCATATGTAAATTAATCAGGTAAAAATCAGTTCATAAATAACACTGTTCGGTCTTAATCCAAGTACACAGAACTAGTTGTGAATGAACCTTTAGTTGTTCAGTTGACCAACAAAACAAATATTTCTGCTTCATTATAAGTAAAATATGTTTCAGGGAAATGAATGAAGGCTGCAGGAGGGAGTGTGGTGAAGGAGCAGGTCTCTGAGGTATGGGGGGGGGGCTTGGTTATGGAGGACTTTGAAGTGGATGTGTTGTGGGATGGGGAGCCAGTGGAGGATTTGGAGGACAGGGGTGATGTGTTCACAGGAGCTGGAGTGGGTGAGGAGGTGGGCAGCAGAGTTCTGGATATAGTGAAGTTTATTGAGGACTTTTGAAAATGAACCATAAATAACGTTGTTGCAGTAATAAATTCGGAATGTGATGGATGCATGGATGAGGGTTTCAGCAGAAGGGAAGTAGAGTGACCTGCGGAGGTGTGCAATGTTCTTGAAGTAGAAGAAGGCGGTCCGAGTGATCTGGTTGATGTGTTGTTGGAAGGTGAGATTGCTGTCAAGAGTGAATCCCAGATTACGGCTGTGAAGTGACAGGTACAGAGTGGAGTTGTTTATGGTCAGGGTGAAGTTGTCAGTGTTCTTCGTGAGGGATTTGGGGCAGATGATTATCATGTCTGCTTTGTCATAGTTCAGTTGTAGAAAGTCATTTTGCATCCATGTTTTTATTTGACTGAGGCAGTCGGTCAGGGTGGAGCAGGTTGTTGGGGTGATGGATCTGGTTGAGATGTAGATCTGTATGTCGCCACGTAGCAGTGGAAGTGGAGACCATGTTTATGTATGTTACCAAGAAGAAGGATGTAGAGGATGAACAGGAGGGGGCCAAGCACCGAACCCTGGGGGACGCCTTGCAGCAGAGGAGCGACAGATTAGGTGCAGTTATTGATGCTGATGAATTGTCTGTTTGAAAGATATCACCTGAGCCAGGAGAGAGCGGTACCGGTGATGTTGAGGAGTGATTTAGATAGATAGATAGATAGATAGATAGATAGATAGATAGATAGATAGATAGATAGATAGATAGATAGATAAACTTTATTGTCCCTTTCAGGAAATTTGTCTTGGACAGCAGAGCTACTGGTTACAGGTATGGTGTATATACAAAAAAAGAACACTAGACAACCTAAAACAGTTACATTACATTAGCAAGAGGTCTGCAACAAGCATGGTCAGTATTTATTGCACAAGGTTGAAGTGCGGTGCTCATTACAATAATGATTTCAGGCGGGAGAGGAGGATGGAGTCATTGATGGTGTTGAAGGCTGCAGTGAGGTCGAGCATGATGAGGATGGTGAGGAGGCCAGAGTCTGGAGAGAGGAGGATGTCGTTGGCGACTTTGAGAAGGGCTGTTTCAGTGCTGTGTTGTAAGCGGAATCCAGATTGAAATGGTTCATTTCACCTGTTTGGAAATGACAGCAAAGCAATATTGAAAGTATTTGACAGAACAATGTACAATATCTTCACTCAAGTAAAACATGGTGCTGTCAGCGTAGAGATGTATTTTACAACCAGAGGATGAACAGAACAAGATTGAGTCTAAATGGTTTAGTGGAGCTTTGATACATAAAATGTATATATAAACATTTTAATTTGTGTGTAAGAAGAAAAACTTTTCTGAGTGTTTCTGTAGATGTTTTATAGTTTGCGTGAGCAGGAAAAAGTGAATTTCCTTCCAAAATAAAGGTCTTAAGATTCATCTTCCTCTTTTCTTTCAGGCTGAAAACGACTGCAGTGAACTCAATTACACTGAGGTGAATTTTTCTAACGTTGTTGCCTCCTCTCTCAACAGCGCCCCCTGTGGTGATGCAGATAACATCCTCTACTGCCCCTTCAGACAGATGTGACGTCTGTCAACAACATCAGAGAAGCTTCACCTCCTCTGGACTCTCCTGTTGTTCTACATCAGTAGTGTAACAGTTGCAGCTGTTTTAGGAGAATTTGTGACTCATTCCTTTATGTTATAACTGTGCTGTCAAAATGTTTTAGTTTAGCTTCTCTTCAAGCATAATTCTGCTGTATTTCCATTTGGTTTCATTTCCATTATTGTGTCTCTGTGGGTCATGATAAGTTTGCAGATTCAGAGAACTGAGGTGAACACAAAGTTAACACCACCCACAGAACCACAACAGTCACATTAAAGGGAAATACACCAGGTTGAAGTAAATCAGAATCATCATTTAAATAATTTCTTTATATACTATTGCAGTAATTTTGACGAAGTTTATTGTTTTTATTGAAAATTTAAGTGTTTCTTGCAAAGTTCAAACTGTAAAGTTAGTCAGGATAATTCATCTTTTAAATGTTTTTTAAATATATTTGCTAAATATGTTCCATGTACAGATGTGAAGATCAGGTCTTTCTGTGAGCTGTTGTGTTGCTTTTTCATAAATATATATGTTTTGTTATTCATGCTTTAATGTCCTGCAAAAAAAAGATATTGCAAAAGTTGGTTTGCTAAAGCATTTTAAATAGCCATCATGTAGTCACCATGACAACAACAAGCTGTAAACTGTTTAAATATGCAACAGTAACAAACCTCCTTCACTTTATTCACCAACTCAAGTCAAATTTTTTTGAAAAAAATAACACAATAAGAAAAACATATTTCTCTCTTTTTTAAAAAAAAAAAAGAAAAGAAAATAAACTAGACATTGAATTGAACATTGGCAGTTTAAACAGGATCTGGTCTTTATGTTTTACTAAACATTTTTAGATATATTTTGATCCACTGTTTTCCTCCAGTTTAGCAGTGAAAGTGTAACTACTAGTTACTATGAGACACTGCAGCAGGTTGACACTATTAAAGCTGCTGTCCGGAGTTTGAATCACAGCGTCTCCCAAAACACTGTTGGTCCCTCCCTCTGATTTCGCCCCTTTATTTGTGCACGCGCGCAGTACATGAGAGAAGTGCCCGGAGTGCTGCAGCATCTCGCCTGTTTTTCTGTTTTCCCCTCTTCTACATTTAGTACATTTAGTAAATAATAAAGGAATTACGTTAGAATGCTGTATTGAGTCTAACTTGTCCTAATACCAAAATAACATGAATCTGCAAGGACGAACTAGTAAAGTTTCAATATGTGATTACACTCGTGTATCCCTCTGGATGACGCTGTTTATCAAACTTAGTGCATTTACGCGTGTATATGTGTTAGATTGTTTATTTGTTTCTATCTAGAGTTCAGAATTGCATGACTCCTCTGACGAAGAGTATGTCCCAGACGCCCCAACATCTTCCTCCAGAGGTCGGGCATCTAAACGAAGCCGTCAGGCGGGCTATGGAGGCCGTGGTCGGGGAGCGAGGTGAGCACCCCGAGCCAAAAAACGTCCTGCAGTCTCTTGGCCTGACAAGCCATGGGATTGGTAACTTTTCTGGAAGTTGCTGAGCCCTGATGCTCTCTCCTCCACAAGCAAAACAAATGTGCGCGCGGTTGCGTAGTGTGTAGCTCGCCCACCTCTGCATGGGTTTGCTTGCTGTGCGCGTAACCGTTGATTGACAGCATGACAAAGCTGAAGCTCGAACTTGATTGGTCGGCAGCGACCGGCGCTTTTTGGAATAACATGGGGGTCTATGAGAGGAAGGCGGAGCTCAGGAATAAATTTTCATATCGCGTTATACTAACTTTATATTATAGTATCGAACTAGACTAACACATTTAAGCTTTGTTAAAAAATGATACATAAATTGAAAACAAACGGAAACTCCGGACAGCAGCTTTAAAGGTCAACGTCAGGTTACAATAAAAATATTCCCTCCATGTTGTTCCTGTCACATTTTTCCTCACTGTTGGTTCATTTTTCACTGTAAATCCTGCAGCTTTATGGAAACAGAACAACCATGACATCCAGTGGCTGCATCTGGGTTTAATTAGTCACTTTAAAGGGTTTATTGTTTATTAAGTTCCTTATTTCAAATTTTATTTAAGTTTTTTCACCTGGATCATCAAATTATATTTAACATGATTTAATCTTTCAAAGCAATAAAAATGATAATATGTCCAGAATGGTGAATGCTTTGAATTGTCACATTTTATCCATTTGTGACTTTAAAAAATCAATTATTTATATTTATAATGATGTACATGTATTCAAATATGTTCCTTTGTGTTCCTTGTTTTCTTTCTGTCACATGTAGAACTCCAGCCTCTAAACTATGAACAGATTTGTTGTGGAAGTTCAGCGAGGTGGAGAGAGGATGAGGAGGCAGACACAGAGAGACACACTGGAGACTCTGATGACTTAGGTTGTGAGGAAGGTTTACTGACGTCAGGAGAAGTGACACCGACAGAGCAGCAGTACATGCAGGCAGTGCCAGCATCACTTCTGAGGATTCTCTCTGATCTTCAGGTATATGTTGGAGTTGGAGGAAGGTCAGAGTTAGATTACAGACCAATATGAAGACAACTGGTCTGTTTAGTCACATCAGAATAGAGAATATGCTTTGGGCATGTTCTCAAACTCCTTTGCTTCCGGTGGTAATGGAATAGTATCAATTTCTTCTTGTAAAGGAGAAATGTACAATGTGTATTTTCCATTCCCGCTCACTGCTTTTAGTTGCTGGCCATTGTATCCATGGAGATCTGGAGGAATAACAACTAAGCTCTGCCGTCCATCACCACCTAAAATTATAATATCATGGATACTGAAAACACCTGAACATAGAGTAACAACTCATAATGTATTGGATTTATATATTACTTTTTCAGGCACCCAAAGCACTTTACATTTAGTCATTCACACCACATTCATGCTGGTGGTAGTAAGTCACATGTGTAGACACAGCTGCGCTGGGGCAGACTGACGGAAGCTTGGTAGGCAATCACCAATGCGCCAAACGGCTCTTTCGACGACCACCCAACATTCACTCACATTCATACTCATATATAGAATATTCTGAAACAACATTAATCCAGTGTATATATGCCTACATACCTGTGGACTTGTGCAGCATCCAGCCACCACAGATATTTGCTAGTCTTGGATATGCACTAAAAAGCAAATCTGAAAACTGAAGAGATGGACAATAGTCAAAGATTTATTGCAATGACATATTTATGACCTACTGTTTATTTCATCATGCAAATATTAATTAAATCACATGTCAAGATGAATTCTAATATGTGTGTTTTTCTCTTCAGACATGACTTGACAAAAAGCAATAAATTAATAGTGACGTACCTCCGAATGTGTAATGTTTTCAGATATGGATAGAGAACGTTTTCCAAGGCCAGCCAACATTAGTGGCAGTTTCTCTTCACCTTTTGGTGTTTTTTCATATTGCTTGTTAAGAAGAAAAAAATTCACCAAAAAGCTCTTTCCAGATTCTTTAGTCCTGAATGGTGCAAAGCGCCTTTTGCCCCTTGCCTCCTTTTGAAAAAATCCTGGAAAAGTACTAAAAAGATGGCGTACCATTATTCTCATCTTTTATATTCCATCAACAAAAACACAAACAAACAACTATTTTTTCATTATTTTGTGCAGTAGTTTGCAAATTAAAATTAAAAAATCTACAGCTGTTCTCTACCTTCTGATTGAATCGGACTCAGGGACCTATTATGGCCAAATGTGCCTGAACTAGGAATGCAATAAATGACCCTACCGGACCATTTTTTGTTTTACTGACAGTCCAGTGTTCTGGGATCTTGTCGGTGGTTGCACTGCCTGCTAAGGCTGCCTTACTGACTGAACTTCCTGTCCAACAGCAGCTTCTCCTGAAGTTCCCTGTTCGCCTGGCCTGACATTTGCAGGTACACTGCAAATGTCAAAACACACTTGTGCACCTGATCTCGGGCATATGACTGCTTTTAAATAATAAGCATTATTATAAGACTCTATTGAGTGTTGTCTGTTATTTCTGAATAACAGACCACTGCTAGCGATGTCGCTCTGATCCAAGAGGCCAAGAGACATTTGCCTTATGGTTCTTTTTCTATTTTTTAACCTTGATTAAACAGCTTCAGAGTTATAGTTGTGGTTAAATAATAAACGACTTGAAACTCTTTACACGGAGAAAATAACCCGGTGTCCCAGCTCTCGTCTCTGTGGCACCGCCACAAAAACGCTCCCCATAACCAGTAAAATCAAACTTTATGGCAGATAAAACGACGAAAATACACACGTCATAATGTGTGTATGATAGTCCATCGATCCATTGACTGACTCTCTGCGAGATTCGTTGTAAACTAAACTAAAGCACGTGTCCGAGTTTGCAAAGAACTAAAACTGGACTTAATTTACAGCAATTTAAGCTATACAATGGGCTGATTCATACGCCAGTTGCCACGATTCATAATCTCAAATTATGTTTGTTTTGTTATTAAGCCTTCTTATTAGCCTCCTTGCATTAGAAGGCTAATGTGTCACCGGCCCGGCTCGTTAGCCTGCAAGCTAAGCAGTACCGTCTTTCGTCCATAAACTGTATATCAATTAAAACAGTACAACTTCATAAAATAAATAAATTACAAGAAGTTGGATGTGTTATTTACTTTACCTGTGATGCGTCACCTGCCCCAGCGAATATTCGAATACCAAAATTAATAGCGAATGAATATTGGGATATTCAGGATATTCGGGTCCAGCCCTAGCAAACATACAGGACAAATACTGACAACATACAGGTGAAATAGTTCATGCACACTGCAGACATACAGTAGACATAAAGGAGAAATACTACAGACAGGAGAAATACCTCCTGCATTCTGCAGCCATACAGGAGGAATACTGCAGACTTGCAGGAGAAATACTGCACACATAAAGGAGAAATGCCACAATCAAACCTCCCAACAACATGCTGAAAACATACAGGAGAAACACTGTGAAATACAAGAGAAATACTGTGACACACAGGTAAATACTGCAAACATATAGGAGAAATATTTTATGCACCCTCTAAACATACAGAAGAAATACAGAAAACCTAAAGGGGAACTACTTCATGAACACTCCAGACACACTGCAGATATACAAGAGAAATACTACAAACATACATGACAAATACAAAATGAACATATGAGAGGAGTACTGCAGACATACAGGACAAATACTGCAGCCTTGCAAGAGAAATACTGTAAACATGCACAATAAATACTGCAGACATACAGGAAAAATACTACAAACATACAGGAGTAATAGTTCATACACACTGCAGACTTACAGGAGAACAATGCAGACATGGAGGACAAGTACTGCACAATTACAGGTGAAATAATCCAAACATACAGGAGAAATACTTCATGCACATTGCAGACATGCAGGATGAATACTGCAAACATACAAGTGAAATACTGCAGACATTCAGGAGAGATACTGTAGATATAACAGAGGAAATATGAAGAACATATAGGAAAAATACTGAAAACATACAGTGGGTACAGAAAGTATTCAGACCACTTGAAATGTTTCACTCTCTGTGTCATTGCAGCCATTTGCCAAAATTAAAAAAGTTCATTTTATTTCTCATTAATGTACACTCAGCACCCCATCTTGACAGAAAAAAACAGAAATGTAGAAATTTTTGCAAATTTATTAAAAAAGAAAAACTGAAATATCACATGGTCAGAAGTATTCAGACCCTGTGCTCAGTATTGAGTAGAAGCTCCTTTTCAGCTCGTACAGCCATGAGTCTTCTTGGGAATGACGCAACAAGTTTTTCACACCTGGATTTGGGGATCCTCTGCCATTCTTCCTTGCAGATACTCTCCAGTTCTGTCAGGTTGGATGGTGAACGTTGGTGGACAGACATTTTGAGGTCTCTCCAGAGATGCTCAATTGGGTTTAGGTCAGGGCTCTGGCTGGGCCAGTCAAGAACGGTCACAGAGTTGTTCTGAAGCCACTCCTTTGTTATTTTAGCTGTGTGCTTTGGGTCATTGTCCTGTTGAAAGGTGAACCTTCGGCTCAGTCTGAGGTCCTGAGCACTCTGGAAGAGCTTTTCCTCCAGGATATCTCTGTACTTGGCCACATTCATCCTTCCTTCAATTGCAACCAGTCGTCCTGTCCCTGCAGCTGAAACACCCCCCCCCCCCCCCCCCACAACATGATGCTCCACCACCATGTTTCACTGTAGGGATTGTATTGGACAGGTGATGAGCAGTGCCTGCTTTTCTCCACACATACCGCTTAGAATTAACACCAAAAAGTTCAATCTTGGTCTCATCAGACCAGAGAATCTTATTTCTCATAGTCTGGGAGTCCTTCATGTGTTTTTTCAAACTCTATGCGGGCTTTCATGTGTCTTGCACTGAGGAGAGGCTTCCGTCGGGCCACTCTGCCATAAAGCCCCGACTGGTGGAGGGCTGCAGTGATAGTTGACTTTGTGGAACTTTCTCCTATCTCCTGACTGCATCTCTGGAGCTCAGCCACAGTGATCTTTGGCTTCTTCTTTACCTCTCTCACCAAGGCTCTTCTCCCACCATTGCTCAGTTTGGCTGGACGGCCAGGTCTAGGAAGAGTTGTGGTCGTCCCAAACTTCTTCCATTTGAGGATTATGGAGACCACTGTGCTCTGAGGAACCTTGAGTGCTGCAGAAATTCTTTTGTAACCTTGGCCAGATCTGTGCCTTGCCACAACTCTGTCTCTGAGCTCCTTGGGCAGTTCCTTCCACCTCATGATTCTCATTTGCTCTGACATGCACTGTGAGCTGTAAGGTCTTATATAGACAGGTGTGTGCCTTTCCTAATCAAGTCCAATCAGTTTAATTAAACACAGCTGGACTCCAATAAAGAAGCAGAACCATCTGGAGGAGGATCAGAAGAAATGGACAGCATGCGAGTTAAATATGAATGTCGCTGCAAAGGGTCTGAATACTTCTGACCATGTGATATTTCTGTTTTTCTTTTTTAATAAATTTGCAAAAATTTCTACATTTCTGTTTTTTTCTGTCAAGATGGGGTGCTGAGTGTACATTAATGAGAAATAAAATGAACTTTTTTGATTTTGGCAAATGGCTGCAATGACACAGAGTGAAACATTTCAAGGGGTATGAATACTTTCTGTACCCACTGTATATGAGATTACTGCAAACAAACAGGATAAAACTGAGACATACAGGAGAAATGCTGAAAACGTAAATGAGGAAGACTGCAATCAACCAGGAGAAATACTGTGACATACAGGACAAATACTGCAAACAACCATGAGAAAAACTGCAACATAGAGGAGAAATACTTCATGTCCACCGCAGACATACAGAATAAATACACAGGGAATAAATCGAAAAAGAACACAACAAAAACAAGACAAAATGGAAAAAAATGAGACAAAAAACGACACGAAACAAAAGAAATTTTAAAAATTAGACAAAACAGATATAAACTGACAATAATATGGAAAAATAACACAAGCGACACAAAAGGACAAAACAACAAAAACGAGGAAGAAAAAACGAGACAAACAACACAGAACAAAATTAGACTACAAAATGACAATAAAAGAACAAAACACAAAAAACAGACAAATCACAAGTGAAACAAAAAAGAAACAAAACAACAAAAGTAGCACACAAAACAATCAATACAGCAAAACACAAAATGACAGAAATTCGACAAAAAATTATAACACGACAACAAAATGGACACAAACAAGACAAAAAATGAGAAAAAAGGAACAAAACATAAAAATAGACAAAAAAACATAAGCGAGACAAAAAACACAACACAACAAAAACAAAAAACAAACAACATGAAACAAAACAAAGACGAAAATTTGACAAAAAAGTTACAAAGTGACAAAGAAATCGACAAATGACACAAGCGACACACAAAAAGACAAAAACAAGACAAGAAATGACAAAATCAAGTTACAAAACGATAAAAATAGGCAAAAAACACAAGCGAGACAAAACCAACAAAACGACAAAAATGAGAAAGAAAACAACAAAAACGTCAGACAAATAATAAAAGTCAGACAACAAAAGACAAAAAACAACAAAAAGAAGACAAAATATGACAAAAATAAGACACAAAACGACAAAAAAGTAAGTATTGATTCCTGATGCTTTAATGACTGAATGTCGCCCTCATGTGGTCAAACTCTTTAATTACAGCAGCTCCAGTTCAAAGCTCACATTTTAGTTTCCTTCTGTTCTGTTAATAAAATCCACAGACGAGGAGTTTGGAGCCGAAGGTGACACGATTAAAAGCTCGAAGTTAAAAGACACAAAACCAGCAGCATGAATCCAGAACTCTGAGGACTTTTATTTGAGGACTAAATACATATTTGAGGTGATTTTCATTTCCCAAAGACACAAGAAGCCATTAATATTATTCACAAACACATTTGACAGAATTGTGAGAGAAAGATGTTTCTACAGATATATTTACTATTTTGATGATCATGAGTCATTTGGCGTAAAATCTAAAACATTTCACCACTTTTTCTTTGCTTTAAATCATTTTTACTTGTTTATTTCCTCATAATTTGTGATTATTTAGATGTTGTTTGGACACATCATGACATTTTTAACAAATAGATCTCATTTTCACCAAATATTTTAATGTGGAAACAATCAGATCATAACCAGTCCACAGTATTATGTTTGTAATACGTTGTTGATATGATGTCAAAAATAAATGAGTATCTGTGATTAATCTGTTTTTGACATTTGATTTAACAATGGACTGACTGTTGCTGGAATGTTCAAACTATTAAGGTGTAAACGCTCATTTATTCCACTACCTAGTGGTCGTAAAGATCCTTCCATTGGACTGATTTATTTTCTGAGCAGTTATTATTGAGGTGTTTGGATGCGGCTTTGACAAACTGCAATTCACATTTGATGACATTTCTCATCATTTTCTGACTGTAGAATAATAAAAATGTCAAATTTGGGTGAATGTTAACAAAAATGTGGACTACATTAAATACATTCATTGCGATATGCAGAGACTGCTTTATCTGAGCAGATATCAGCCACATCCCTGATGGCTCTACACAACAGGATGGGTTTGGATCTGCTGCTGACAGAGACTGGTGGTATCTGTGCTGTTTGGTGCTGTGTGCTCTACTCTGTTCCCAATAACACAGCTCCTGGTGGCTCAGTGACCAGAGCATTAGAAGGACTTGGAACTCTCTCACAGCAGATGGCAGAGCTCTCTGACCCCTCTGGAGACTGGATGACTGGTGTATCTAGGAAGCACAAAGTGATCTTTCTTTCATTTATGGTTTTTATTGCCACCTCTGCTGGAACACTAACAGGTTGTGGATGTTGTTGGATCACCTGCTTGCGTACTCTGATTAACTGACTCATCACCATCTTATCAGCTGCCTCTTCAACACACCTGAACATTATTTGGATGTGGAGGATTTCTGTGATGAGATGAAGTTTCTGAAAGGAGGGATTGATAGGATTTATTATTTTAAAGGCACTGCTAGCTGAACGCTGAAATTGAAATCACACATGGGTATTACAACATTGATATTAATACTGTTTATCGTGCAATTAATGAGTTGTGTTTGACCTTTAAGGGAGAGCGATGGATTCCAGCATTAACCCCAGGCTCTGAAGGACTGAATACATGAGGGACACAACCAGGGACATGTTTCACACACACACACCTAAAGATAAAAGAGATTTGGCTTCACAGTTTATTCCTCTTTCCTTAGAAGGTAACAACTAATTGCATCGAAACTGTGAACCCATAAAAATCCTCCCTATGAGACACCACCAGTAGCTGCATTACATCACAGCTAATAAAGGACTAGATAGACAGGAAGAGGTTCTAGGAGGTTCTTTTACAGGATGTGGTTCTTGGAGATTGGATGAATCGTGTGCCAAGATATATGGACACATCTGTGCACCAACTGATGGGAGATCGAAGTCTAAACCACGGTTTATCCCCATCTTTAGCCAATCACATTGTAGAATAAAATGTGTTCATATCAGACTTCATCCTTTTCTGGGTGATCTTTCACACAGAAAATGTCCTTATACAAGACTTTTTTTTGAGACACTGATAAGAGAAAATGAACAGCTTAATTGGAGAGAAATATTTTGTCTTCTGTCTCAAAAAATGAACAAGCTCAACACTCAGAGGTTTGCTCGAGATTGACTGTTTCCTGTCAAAGCTTAAACAGGAAACTGATGGTCTCTTGCTAAAGCTTTAGTTCCTCTTTAATAAATGTTGAGATACAGATGGTTGTCTCCGTGTGAAGCTCCTTATAAAGGTAAGAACAGCAGCTTTCTCTGTTAAACTTGGTAGATTCTGTCAACAAATGAAAGCTCCACCTTCACTGCACTTTAACTGCAACTGGACAGTCAGGACAGACAGCTGTTCATCATGTCCTCCGTTCAATGTCGACGTGTGTTTGTTGCAGAAGTTCCGTTCTGATCCAGCAGCTAAAGAAAAGAGTTGTGGGAAATCAGTTTACAGCATTGACTGACCGAGTCTGCAGTCAAATTTATTGGTATTCGCCTAATGCAAGTTAAAGAGAGTTCTGGAGATTTAAAATGGTTCTCAACTCACACAGAACCAGAGATTATTTGATCTAACATTTTCCAACATTGTAGATTCTGAGTGAATGACATAATGAGAAATAACTGAACATGTCAGGCTTTTATATTTTATACTTGAGATGTTGCTGTTCAAACCAGGGCCGGAGTGGGACTCATTTTCAGTCCTGGAGTTTCATGCCTCGGAGCGGCCCACTTTAGATCACAACCTATTATTATTAAAATCATGTAATTATAACCTTACATATTAAGTCTACAATAGCACACCGTTCTGTAAAGTCTTGTAATTCAGTGTATTTTTCTGAAATATTTCCAATTCAGTGCAGGTAAGGGTTGCTTCACAACGTGGATTTATTTCAACACGAGTGCACATCTCCAAAATTGTTCTTTACAGCAATATCAGAATCTACACTCAATAAAAATAAAAACGCAACACTTTTGTTTTTGCTCCAATTTTTTATGAGATGAACTCAAAGATCTCAAACTTTTTCCACATACACAATATCACCATTTCGCTCAAATATTGTTCACAAATCTGTCTAAATCTGTGATAGTGAGCACTTCTCCTTTGCTGAGATAATCCATCCCACCTCACAGGTGTGCCATATGAAGATGCTGATTAGACACCATGATTAGTGCACAGGTGTGCCTTAGACTGCCCACAATAAAAGGACACTGGATCTGCAATGAAGCAGTTCCACAGGAAGACAGTAACATGGAAGTTCCCTCCATGAGCTCAGATCCTGCTTGGTAGTCCAGACCTCAGAGCTGTTTTCATGCTTCAGACTGAAAACACTGATAAATAGTGAAATAGAGCAGAAAGAAATCCAAGATTACAGCTTTTATTACTGTCAGCAGAAATGTTATCAGAAGACTCCTCACAGAAGTTTGTGTTTTGTTGAAAAGTTGAAGAATGAAATGTATGTGGAGTCCATCAGAGACATTAATTGCAATAATGAGCCGTTTAGTAGCAGTCAGTGTTTGGTCTGGACTCTGAACAGGCTCAGTGTAAAAATTAAAGCCTGATATGAGGCTCTGATTCTTTACCAGATAGAAAAGCATTAACCTGAAGGACATTCTTGTGCCAGGGATTGTTCATAAAACAAAATGACTCAACAAAAATCAATAAGAAATAAGGATGAAATATTACTGAGAATCCAAATAATTGAGCTGAAATAAGATGAGAATGGAAAGTCTGAAGTCAAACTGGTGAAGATACTGAGGAAGTAAATGAATATTGCACATGATCCTGAAGCTGTACACATTTCCAATAATACTGACATTATTATTCATCTTTCAGTGTCCAGTATTTTCTTCTATGAAATTAATGTGTTGTTTAGATTCATTCTTCTGGCTCTCAGAAAGTTTGATGCTTTCAGCTGTTTAACAGTCACAAGTAAAACCTGAACAGAGAACCATCATTCAAAGCTCTCAATAGACGGATTCTCAGATTGTTCAGAAGATACAAATCAGTTGTGTCTAACGAGGTTGACCAGCGATCCAGTTGATGGCAAGCCTCCCAGTCCAACTTTGAGCCTCCACCACACCATTCAGCGGATTCTGTGATAGGATTGTGTCAGTCCCACTGACCAACACCAACGAGAGCCACTTGGATACTTTTGCTTGACTTTGACTATTCCCTTCTCTTATTGACCTGAACTCTGATTGAATCTACAATGAAGCAGTTCCACAGGAAGACTTCAAATGCACATTTTATGTTTTTTCTGAGTTTAATGGGCCCGTAGATATTGTACTGTACTGATGTTGTGCACTGTTTAAATAGTTTTCTAAAACTAAAACTTCACAATAACAACTTATACCTGTGTCCAGTGGTTATTTCTCTTTCTCCTAGCTCCTACTAACCTAGGTAGTGACGTGTACATACTCAGAAGTGGGTTACATGTAGAACAAAAATAGTTCCAACACATAATACAGGGAGGTCTGAGATGAGTATCGTCTGAGCCTAATGAAGTTACAATACGGCTCACAGTTTCTTCTTCAATGCTAGCATCCAACAAGTAACAGTCCCATGTCCTCCAAACTCCTTCCCCTTTGTCTCTTTGTTGACAAAGGCTAGAAGTCCTGATCTCTATGGAGGTATGTGGTTGACAGTTCTTATTGAAAGGTCCATAGTTAGGGGTCTCTCTGCAACCAGCATTTGGTTATGGATTTTTTGGATGCAGCAGAGAAGATGTTTTAGAGGTGATGATTGTTAGATTCCTGGACAGCAGACCACTCGAACATGCTGAGTCTTAGTCATTTTGGATTTCTGTTTTGGTGTTCTAAAAAAGTCGATCAGTGACTTCCAACAGAAGTCCCTCCAGGTCAGAGAGTTACAATAGAATAGAATAGAATAGCCTTTATTGTCATTGTACCGGGTACAACGAGATTAGGAGTAGTTGAGCACTGAGACTTCCAGGCCTGCAACCAAGCCTCCTCAGGAACTTCCACCCTCATATCCTTCTTCCAGCATGTTCAGACAGAATCAGTCCAATCTTCTTTCATTGATACAATGGCATTTCCTAATTTACCCATAATCCTTTTAGTGTTCTCCTCCTTGTAGGCGTCTATGAAAGTCTGAGTCAGCTGTGAGCAAGGTTTAGATTGTGGATCTCTGAGCTCATTACAAATGCTGTACTTGTAGTTATCTATAGAAGTCCTGACTGTTGAGTTTGTGTGCTTGGCTCATACCCGAGAAGCTCTCAGTTTCCCCATTTAACATAATTCTACTAAATGCAGTGATATGGTGGCATTGGACCCACTGCTTGAATCTATGATCAAACAGTGTTGGGGTGAAGTGAGGATCATAAGCCGACCAGCTCAGCATTTTTACCTTTCTGTAGAGTTTAAACCTTGTAACTGCCTCTAGCCACGCTTTAACAGAAAGACTGTTTCCTTCAGACTGTTGACAGGACGAGGACTGACTGATAGGATGTCCATCAGTGAAAACTTTATTTCTTCTCAGGCTCTGATCCTGGACTCCAGTCTGATTCTGACCCTGGACTTGTTCTGTGAAGGATCAGAGTTCATGTTTATTTGGGGCCGCTGCTGGTCAAAGTGTAATAGTGTGGGATCATCTTTGTCTTGTGGCCCAGTGACTGCAGAGTGACTTCTATGAGTCATATTTAACAGACACCAGTGAGCGCCCCCTGCTGGTTCCCCTCAATGTTGCTGTCAGTGATTCTGTAGGATTAACTGCAGTCCTGCTGCTACGCAACAACCTCCATCACACCATCAACACAACTGTCCATTAACTGCTGACATGTTCTTTGACTTCATCAGGGAGCCACGATGACATCAGAGGTGCTCTATAAGATCCTGGCTGATCTGGATGATGATGAGCTGTCTACATTCCAGTTTTTCCTACGCCAGCCCAACAATGTTCAAGGCCTCCCAGCCATCACAAAGAGCCAGCTACAGACAACAAACAGGTGTAAAACTGTGGATGTGATGGTGGAGACTTATGGAGATCAGAGAGCTGTGCAGGTGACCAGGGTGGTTTTAGAGAAGATCTCCAGGAATGATCTGCTGCAGAGGCTGGCTGCCAGCAGCTCAGGACCAGAAGGTCAGTCAGAAGACAAGAACAATATGATATCATTTCAGTCAGAATGATGTATGATGATGCTGCTACAGTTTGAAAGAGTTCAGGTTCTGTCAGTTCTTCCTGTGTCCACATATGAGGTCAGGTCCTCTGTAAAATCTACTGATCAACCCTATGGACTTAATGCTGTCCCCTGCTGGTTAAACCTTGATATGACACCGAAATGAGTTCTGTTTGAGCTGACCTTCTGTGGAAGCAAAGCATGTCCCACCTGTCCTCATCAAATTTTGAATCGATCAGGCAGTTTCTGAAGATTCCTCTTTCATACTGTTTTGCTGGGAGTGGTCCTGCAGTGTACAACCAGAGAGAAGCTGACCAATCAGCTCTCAGTAAGGGCAGAGACATGTTGAAGCAGCTGCTTTCCAAATCACAAACCTTTAAATTTAAATACATACTACAGTTGACCTCACAAAGTGTTCACTGTGTCCTGCAGTGTGCATATAATTAGAACATACTACTTCATAATATGTTCCTTAAACTCTGACTAAACCAGTCTGTAGTAATGTGGTGTCAGCTGACTGTGAGCTTTCAGCAGCTCAAACTTTTTTTTTCCATCATTATCTTTTCATTGGGTTTTTAAGGTATTTCCACATACAAACATGGAAAAAAAGAGAGAGAACAACAGTAATAACCCAAAAAAACAAACAAAAAAACAAACAAACAAAAACAAAAAACCAAAGGCTTCTCTGTTTTATACTGTGTGGTTAAACACAAATACGTAATTCACCCATAATAAGAGTGTGGAGTATCAAAACAAGAAAAAGAGAAAGGAGGAAATAAAAAGGAATATTATTTTAGGACATCGCAAAGGACACTGCAGAGGACTACCAATAACTATGCCTCCTCCTCCATCTCACTCCCCATACCACCCAAATCCACATTTTCCATGTATTCAATAAAAGGTCCCCAAACGTTTTGAAATAGTGACCGTTTCCCTTTTATAATGTAAGTAATCTTCTCCATCGGTAAAGTTGTAGATATTTCTTTAATCCAGTTAATGAATTTTGGTTTACTTGTACTTCTCCATGAGATTGCTATAACTCTTTTTGCGAGCAGGAGACATAAATCCAGGGCAGTAATTATTTTTCTAGAAATACGATATCTGTCAGGATATAAACCGAGAATAAACAATTTAGGGTCAAGGACTAATTGTATCCCTAAGATTATCTTTAATGCTTCTTTAATCTCCCACCAGAACTGTTGGACTTTACTGCATTCCCAAACACAGTGAGAAAATGTCCCCCTCTCCTCTCCACACCTGATACACAAGTCTGGGATGTCATTATTGTACTTACTAAGCTTTTCTGGAGTCACGTATGTCCTCATTAACCAGCTATATTGCAGGACTTTGAGGCGAGTATTGGTAGTTTGTGTTTGTGCTTTAGCACATGCTTCCTCCCAATCCTCAGAGGACAAGTCCTCCTGCAAATCTTGTCTCTTGGCGTTAAGTTTACGTAAAGAAGATTCCGAGGATCCCCCTGCCAGCATATTATACAGTCTGGAGATAATTCCCTTTCCAAGGCAATCTTTTTTCATTTCAATTTCCAAAGTGGACAGTGAGGGGATCGACACACACTGGTTTTGAGAGGATCTAATAAAGTTTCTCACCTGTAGAAATTTAAATTGATGTTTGCTTGGAATGTCATACCTGGCAATCAACTCCTCAAATGACATCAAAGTTCCAGCCTCTGATCCCATGAGGTCCCCTATTGTCTTTAGACCTTTTTCAGCCCATTTTCTAAAACCAGAGTCTGATTTGCCTGGAGGGAAAAAGTGGTTACCCCATATCAGGCTGAAGTGTGACAGAGAGGAGGATTCCCCCAAGTATTTCTTCATCTGATGCCAAATTATAATCATATTTCTAACGATAGGGTTTTTGGTCTCTTTTTTCAACATTTTGATTTTTGCTGAGTATATGTACTGAGGGAAAGGGAGAGGGATTGAACAGTTTTCCATAGTCATCCAAGGTGGGGAGGATTTATCTGTAAAATAATACATCATAGTCCTCAACTGAGCACACTGCCCAATAATACCAGAGTGGGTTGGGGCACTTAAGGCCTCCTCTATCATACGGTAGATATAGGAGTGATAAGCGTAGCCTTGGTCGTCTATTATTCCACAAAAAACGTACAAACATTTTCTTTAGAAGTGAGAATAAATTAACAGGAGGTGGCAATGGAATGTTCTGAAACAAGTACAGAAGTTTGGGCATTACATTTAATTTAAGAACATTAATTCTTGCTATAAGCAATAAGGGCAGGGAGTTCCATCTATCTATAGAGGAAGTAATTGAGTCTACCATTGGGTTGTAGTTAACCCCGACAATATCTCTTATACACGGCACGATCTTAATTCCCAAATATGTAAAACAATCTACCTTTCTGAATTGGAACAAGGCTTCGGCACTATTTCTTTCTTCTGAATTAAGTAACATTAGTGAAGATTTGTCTTTGTTTACTTTATACCCTGATATCTTTCCAAATGTGTTTATTAGATCTAACAGGGCTGGAATAGAATTTTTCAATTTTTTCAGGAAGAGAATAACATCATCAGCAAATAATGCAATTCTGTGTTTCTGTTGACCGACTGACAGACCAGTTATATATTTATGGGACCGCACTGCAATGGCAAATGGTTCCATTGCTAGAATAAATAATAAGGGGGACAAAGGGCACCCCTGCCTACATCCCCGTTTTATTTTAAATGATTTAGATATGATTCCATTTGTTATTATTTCAGCATAAGGTTCATTGTATAAAAGTTTAACCCACCGACCGAAATTATCCCCACAACCAAATCTTTTTAATATTTCAAATAGGTAGGGCCACTCAACTCTATCAAAGGCCTTTTCGGCATCCAATGATAGCAAAGCAGTATCTGATTTTTCTTCCTGATTATAAACAATATCCAACACTCGTCTCACATTATGAAATCCCTGCCTACCTACAATAAATCCATTCTGGTCACAGGTGATTATATAGGGTAATATTTTCTCCATCCTACGAGCCAAAATTTTGCAAAGTATCTTTAAATCTACATTAAGAAGACTTATTGGTCTTAAATTTTCACATTTGTTGCGGGGTTTACCAGGTTTAGGTAGTAAAGTTATCAGGGCTCCTCTTAATGAAACAGGGAGGGTTCCTTTTTCAAATGACTCCGAAAACATATCGAAAAGTGGGGACAGCAATTTAGCTTTAAATTTTTTATAAATTTCTGCCGGCAACCCATCTGGGCCCAGGGTTTTGCCCGTTTTCAAATGATCTATTGCTATAGATATTTCTTCTTTAGTTATAGCTGCACCGAGATCTGAATTCATTAATTCTGAGATATTGGGTATTTGGAGGGTATCCAAGAAGAGATTTTGTTCTTGTCCCACATGTGTTATTTCTGAGCTGTATAGTTTTTTAAAAAAGATCTTAAAAGTTTCATTGATTTCTAGAGGGTCAACAATAATTTTTCCATCACTAATTTCAACTGAGGTAATACTTTTCTCATTTTGTAATTGTCGAAGGCGCCAGGCTAAAAGTTTACCGGGCTTCTCCCCCTGGTCATAAAATGCCTGCTTAAGATGCAAAAGATGTGAAGCAGCTTTAGAGGCAGAAAGCTCGTTATACTGTGTTCTTTTTAACAGAAGTTTTTGATGAATATTTGGGCATAATGTTTGATAGTATTCCCTCTCAAACAATTCAATCTCTGCTTCCAACTTTTTAGTTTTCTGATATGTTTGTTTTGTCTTATAGCTCGTAAAACTAATTATCTGACCTCTTATGTAGGCCTTAAAGGCTTCCCATCTTGAAGAGGATGATGTTTCATCTGCATTGGTTTCAAAAAAGATATCGATTTGGTTATCTATGAAAGATATAAATTCTGAGTCTAGGAGCCATTTTTGTTTAAATCTCCACCTAGGGGGGTCTCTCCTTAGCCTCAGATCTTCATATATTAGTGAATTTGGTGCATGGTCCGATATTAAAATGCTGTCATAATGGCAATCCTTTATTTTATGTCTCAGATTGGCAGAGACCAAAAAATAACCAATGCGCGAAAATGATTTTTGCGTACCTGAGAAGCAAGAGTATTTTAAGCCCTTGGGATTCATATCTCTCCAGATATCTGTCAAATTAAGCTCCTCCATAAAATGCTGAATAGTTTGTCTACTTTTAGAATGAGATGTATCAATGCCTGAGTCTCGGTCCAACTCCGGATTCAATGTGCAATTAAAGTCCCCTGCTATAGCTACCAGACAGAGATGAAATTGTGAGAAAAAGATTATGAAAAAACTTTGGGTCATCAATATTTGGAGCATATATATTAATCAGATTTATTTTTTCCATAATAAGCATGCCCTGTAGAATGATATACCTCCCAGTCTTGTCTTTAATGACTCTTGTCACATGAAATGGTATGGATTTATGAATCAAAATCATAACTCCTCTTGCCTGAGAAGTAAAAGGTGCTGAGCAGCTCAAACTTACTTCTATTTCCATGACACACTGTTAAATGCTATGACTGTTCATAGAATGTGGGTCAAAACAACCAGAAAAACATGTTAGTTTGCATTTTACCAAATCAGTTTGAATGTGGTCGGACATCTGGGCAGTTCTGACGTACCATATTTGACATAATATGTAGTGGGACGTACTCCATCTTTTTCTGTGCATACCATCTGGCATGTTAGTATTTTGTACTATGTAACATTACATTATACTTTTAAAACATCAGTGATTTACCACACTGAAAATGTCAAGTCTTCAGAGGATTTGAATGAAGCAACAAGGCAGCCATGTTGGCTGACTATTTTAAGGGGACACTGTTTGCTGCATCCTGGGCTTAGCTACACCACTGTGACTGTGATGACTGTGGCTACTTTAAAAAGACAGACCTTCTTCCCTCTATACCAGAAAGATAATGAGGTGAAGCCAGAACACTCTGTTCTTCAAAATGGTCTGGATATGCCAGACTAATGTTAGAGTAACACTGGGTTTTACTTTGAAGGAGCAATTTGGTGTCAGAAAACCAGAGTTAGTCAACACCATAAACTCATCAACAAATGTAAACATAAAGTCCCTTCTAAGTCTGTTGTAACTGAAATAAAAAGATATAAATTCAAAGCAGTAAATGGAGAATGTAATCTCTGTCTGTCTGTCAGTGCATGTCAGTGATGTTGGGGAGACTTCAGAGAACAGAGAACCTTCCTCCTCTCAGACTCAGCCTCCCCTTCCTCAGACTGAAGGTAAAACTGATGGATTCATTGGTAAGTAAAGAAAGATGGCAGCAGTTCGGGTTAACCCTAACCCAAAATGGAAACTGAGTTTAATCAAGTTGTTCTGTAAAACACAGAGAAGTGTTTACAATAGAGTTGCACGAGGCAGCACATTGTATTGTAGCATAAAGGGTCTTGCGCTAATAAGAACTCTAAGAACAGCCTAAATTTGGAGTCAAGGAAATACGCCTACCTTCTGACTGCCTCCATCCAGATTCCTGTCCTGATTTCTCTGATGTTTAACTCATCTGGGTAGCCCTTTAGCTGGGTTGTCCTATCAGTCAGTTTTTTTCAGTCACTTTCCTCCAAATGATCAGGGTAAGTTGCTGCATTATGTGTAGAGGTTAGGATGAAACCACCAGAAATAAAGTTAGACAAATGTCACACAAACAGTTGCCCAACTTTTATTATCATCAGATGTTGTAAGTGACGAATTAAAAGTCCAACCTCTTTTTAGTTGCTTGTGTTTATGTTTTCTAACAAGAACAGAGGTTTCTGTAGACACACACCTCACACTCTTCCCTTCATGTTTGACACAGATGAGACTGTTCCTGTACCAGAACCACGCCCCATCAGATATTACCAAGAGAAGCTTCAGTCAAACTTCCAGGACAAATTTCGATGTGCAAAAGAAGGATGGGCAGCAGATAAGCAGCGTCTGGTTGATATCTACACAGAGCTGTACATCACAGCTGGCCGGGACGTGCACGTCAACACACAGCATGAGGTCTTACAGATTGACAAGGTGTGGAAGCCAGCAGACACAGAGACACCGATCCAACCCAGAGACATTTTCAAGCATCCTTCTGGAGAAGACATACCAATCAGAACAGTGCTGACCAATGGAATTGCAGGAATTGGAAAAACATTCCTCATGCACAAGTTTGTGTTGGACTGGGCTGAAGCAAGAACCAATCAAGACGTGCATCTTATTTTCCCGTTCACTTTCCGTGCTCTGAATTCACTGCAGGGACAAGAGTTTGGTTTGGCAGAGCTCATTCATTTCTGTATCCCAGAAACTAAAGACGTTACAGTGGAGGCTCTGAATTACATCTTTACAGCTCTGCAGTCATCAGGAAACAGCAGCTACCACAAGAGCAGATTCAAACTGCTGTTTGTGTTTGATGGACTGGACGAGAATCGCCTTCATCTGGACTTTGATGTCGACTACATTCGCTCTGTGGACGTAACAAAGTCAACTAAAATAGAAGTCCTGCTGAGGGAACTCATCAGTGGAAAACTGTTGCGCTCAGCTCACCTCTGGATAACCACACGGCCTGCAGCAGCCAATCAGATCCCTCCTGACTGTGTGGACATGGTGACGGAGGTCAGAGGGTTCACCGACCCACAGAAGGAGGAGTACTTCAGGAAGAGATATAGAGATGAGGAGCAGACCAGCAGCATCATCTCCCACATGAAGACATCACGAAGCCTCCACATCATGTGCCACATCCCAGTGTTCTGCTGGATCACTGCTATAGTTCTGGAGGAGCTGTTGGAAACCAGAGAGGGAGGAGAGCTGCCCAGAACCCTGACTGAGATGTACTCAGAGTTTCTTATAACTCAGATTGATCACACAAAGGAAAAGTACGGTCCAGAGAAGTGCCTTCAGTACATTAAGTCATTAGCTAAACTGGCTTATGAACAACTGCAAAAAGGCAACCTGATCTTCTATGAGAAAGATCTGAGAGAAAGCGGCATCGATGTGAGTGAAGCCTCAGTGTACTCAGGAGTGTTCACAGAAATCTTCAAAGTAGACCGTGGACGGAAAGAGAAAGAGAAGATGTTCAGCTTCATCCATCTGAGTGTTCAGGAGTTTCTGGCTGCTCTTCATGTCCATCTGACCTTCATCAACTCTGGAATCAACCTGCTGGAAAAAAAAAAAACAACATCCTGGCAGTCTAAACTGTTGAGAAAGAAAGCTTATCCAACAACAGCTTTCTACCAGAGAGCTGTGGATGAGGCCTTGCAGAGTCCAAATGGACACCTGGACTTGTTTCTCCGCTTCTTCCTGGGTCTGTCACTGCCGACCAATCAGAAAAAACTACAGGATTTGTTGAGAAAATCAGACAGCAGCTCACAGACCAATGAGGAAACAGTGGAGTACGTTAAGAAGAAGATCAGTGAGCGTGTGTCTGCAGAGAGAAGCATCAATCTGTTCCACTGTCTGAATGAACTGAAGGATGTTTCTCTAGTGGGGGAGATCCAACAGTCCCTGAGATCAGGACATCTGTCCACAGATAAACTGTCTCCTGCTCAGTGGTCAGCTCTGGGCTTCATCTTAATGTCATCAGGAGAACATCTGGACGTGTTTGACCTGAAGAAATACTCTGCTTCAGAGGAGGTTCTTCTGAGGCTGCTGCCAGTGGTCAAAGCCTCCAGCAAAGTTCTGTAAGTAGTTGGAGACTGAGGATGCTTTTTCATTTTCCTTCCATTTCATCAACATAATCTGCTTGTTGTCTCTTCAGACTGAGTGGCTGTAATCTGTCAGAGAGAAGCTGTGGAGCTCTGTCCTCAGTCCTCAGCTCCCAGTCCTCCAGTGTGACAGAGCTGGACCTGACTAACAACAACCTGAAGGATTCAGGAGTGGAGAGACTTTCTGCTGGCCTGGAGAGTCCACACTGTAAACTGGAAGCTCTCGGGTCAGGACTCATCAACCTGTTCAACTGATGACCGTTTAAAATGTATTTTTATTCATGATGACCAGAACAGCTGAGGTGGGAGGTTTTCTGTATTTGTCTGACTCAGATCAGTTCTGTTACTGACCTTTAGCACTAGTTTCTCTTATTGAGGCCTCTTTAATAACAGGTACTTAACAACCTGGAACCTGAATCACAGTTCCAGGTTCTGTTTTAGTTTTCACTGTTTGACAGACAGAATAGAATAGAATAGAACAGAATAGAATAGAAGATCTGCTGCTCCACAGCATGCAGCAGGAGACCAGGAGGTTTTCTGTGGTCGACCAAAAGAAGTTGGTCTATAAGTGTTGAGGGAGGTGAGTCTGGATCACAGTCTCTGCTGGGCCTCCAGCACCTGATGGGAGATCTTAATGGACCAGTGTGATCAGCAGAGATGTGGATTGAAGACATGAAAGATGAAAGAAAGCACCATATTATCTCTACCTCCTCCCTGTGGATACAGAGAACAGAGGATTTGCTGTGCTTTAATCTCCAGAAATTCAATATAACTACTTTGGTTTTTGTTGTGTTTACATCCAGACTGTTATCAGATCACCATTCTGTCAGATGATGAACCTCCTCCCTGCAGGCTGTCTCATTCTTGTCCATCATCAGTCCTACTATGGAGGTATCATCAGACATTTAGAGGATGGTGTTGTTGGGGTGGATGGAGGAGCAGTAATGTGCAAAGAGAAAGTCCAGCATCAGTCTGAGGACACAAACCCCTGAGATGTTCCAGTATTCAAGATGAGATTAGATGATATCTGGTGCTCCACCTGATGCTCTGAGGTCAGTTTCTCAGGAAGTCCAGCATCCATGTGCACATTGAACTGCTGAAGCCCAGGCTGTTCAGTTTCTGGACCAGTTTGTGTGGAGGTATTGTGGTAAATGCTGAATTCAAATCCACAAACAGCATCCTTCCATGTATGTTGTTTTGGTCCAGATGTGTCAGGTCTGTGTGGAGAGCTGATCTGATTGGACCCTCTGTTGTCCTGTTTGCTCAAAATTCAAACTGATTGAGGTCGGCAGGGATGGCAGATTTAATATGGAGGATCACTCTCTCTTTAAACATCTGGTGATGATGGGGGTTACAGCAACTGGGGATAGTTGTTCAGGCAGTTCTCTATGACTTTTTTGAGGATGATTGTGGCCCATTTAAGGCAGATGTGGAATACAGACTGTTGGCATGAAAAGTTGAAGCTGGTGGTAAATACTTCTGGTAACTGTTCTTCATCGTCCTTAAGTATCCGTCCAGAGACTCCATCTGGTCCAGCCTCTCCTCTTGTGTCAACTCTGTGCAGGGTGGATCTGTCCTGATGTTGCAGCTGTTTTTGAACAGATCAAATCATTTACTGCCCAGCTTCAAAGTAATCTGATTACTGTAGCGTGCTACACTTTGGATGATTTTCACATCTAAATAACATTGCAGAGGGCTGGCTTCACTGCTCCTGTATGCTGGACACAGTGGAATGTATTTGTTTTGTAATTCACTGCTGTCTTTTCAACATGACAGAAAATACTATACTTAATGTATTACTTTTCTTATGTTTGTCTCTTCAGACTGAGTGGCTGTAATCTGTCAGAGAGAAGCTGTGGAGCTCTGTCCTCAGTCCTCAGCTCCCAGTCCTCCAGTGTGACAGAGCTGGACCTGACTAACAACAACCTGAAGGATTCAGGAGTGGAGAGTCTTTCTGCTGGTCTGGAGAGTCCACACTGTAAACTGGAAGCTCTCAGGTCAGGACTCATCAGCCTGTTCAACTAATGACCATTTAAAATGTGTTTTTACTGATGATGACCAGAACAGCTGAGGTGGGAGGTTTTCTGTATTCATCACAGAACCACAACCTGTAAGAACCTGTGAAGTCTTGGTTCCAGGTTCTGTTTTAGTTTTAGGTCTCTGAGATATGGGAGCGCTTGACTATGAAGGACTTTGTGGGTCAAAAGGAAGATTTTGAACTGGTCATAGGACAGGGGTGATGTGTTCACAGGAGTGGGTGAGGACGCGGGCAGCAGAGTTCTGGATATACTGAAGTTCATTGAGGACTTTTGAAGATGAACCAGAGAGAATGCTGTTGCAGTTGTCAATTCAGGATGTGATGAATGTGTGGATGAGGGTTTCAGCAGCAGGGAAGGAGAGTGAGCGTATTGGTCTCTGAAGTGCTGACTGGGTGTATATCCATCCATTCTCTATACACCGCTTTATCCTCACTAGGGTCACGGGGGGTGCTGGAGTCTATCCCAGCTGACTCGGGCAAAGGCAGGAGACACCCTGGACAGGTCGCCAGTCAGTCGCAGGACTACATATACAGACAAACAGTCACTTTCGCATTCACACCTACGGGCAATTTTAGAATAATCAATTAACCTCAGCATATTTTTGGACTGTGGGAGGAAGCCGGAGTGCCCGGAGAAAACCCACGCATGCACAGGGAGAACATGCAAACTCCATGCAGAAAGATCCCAGGCCCACCCCGGGATTCGAACCGGGACTGGGTGTATAATTAAAAGTTAAGAGCTGGGATTTGCCAGTATTCAATTTATACCCCGATACGAATCCAAAGTCCGTCAGTGTTTGTAATGAAGTTGGGAGGGAGTTGGCCGGGTGAGTCCTGTACACCAGAACATCTGCAAACATCGCTGCCTTGTGTTCTCCTGCCAGTAAGATTCCCTGTGTCTCATCATTCTGTCTAATCAGTTGACTTAAAGGCTCTATAAAGGGTGCAAACGGGACGGGGCTGATAGGAAACCCCTGTCGACATCCACGTTCCAACTCAAAGGACCCTGACAGAGAACAATTTATTCTTTTTGTTGCTGTTGGTTTGTTTTCTAGACCTTTTTTTGTCTGTATGAAGTTTGAATGGAACTGAAATTTGTGCAGTGTTTTATATAAGAATGACCAGTATACAGAGTCAAAAGCTGTTTCTGCATCTAGACTCACAATGGCTGCTTCAGTTTGTTCCTGGCCTATCTTCTGAATCACATGTAAGGTACGCCTGATATTATCTTGAGTTTGGTGCTGTTTCATGAAACCTGTTTGGTCTAGATGTATAATTTTGGGTAGGATCCTCTCTAGTCTTCTAGCTATTATTGAGGCAAAAAATTTTATAGTCCTGACTTAAAAGACTAACTGGTCTGTAATTCAAACAGCCCAACACATCTCCTCCCTGCTCAGGAAGAACTGTTATTACAGCTTCACGCCAACAGGGGGCAGTCTCACCTTCCTGTAGCACTCAATTAAATGTTCTCAGTAACAGGGGAGTCAATGGTTCTTTAAGCACCTTATACCATTTGGCCGTGTATCCGTCTGGCCCAGGGCTTTTACTGGTTTTTAAGTTAGCCGTATTCACTTCCTTGACTGTTATTGGTGCCTTTAAGGCTCCATTTTGAGCATCTGACACTGTTGGGAGATTCAAACACAGACTCCACATTATGATTGTTAATTGACATAGTGGGATGTATTTATTGTTAAATTCACTGCTGTCTTTTCAACAGGACAAAAAATGCTATACTTAATGTATCACTTCTCTGTATTACTTAATGTGCTATTTATTTGTCTCCTCAGACTGAGTGGCTGTAATCTGTCAGAGAGAAGCTGTGGAGCTCTGTCCTCAGTCCTCAGCTCCCAGTCCTCCAGTGTGACAGAGCTGGACCTGACTAACAACAACCTGAATGATTCAGGAGTGGAGAGTCTTTCTGCTGGACTGGAGAGTCCACACTGTAAACTGGAAGCTCTCAGGTTAGGACTCATCAACCTGTTCAACTGATGACCGTTTAAAATGTGTTTTTACTGATGATGACCAGAACAGCTGAGGTGGGAGGTTTTCTGTATTTGTCTGACTCAGATCAGTTCTGTTACTGACCTTTAGCACTAGTTTCTCTTATTGAGGCCTCTTCAACTACAGGAACTTAACAACCTGGAACCTGAATCACAGAACCAGAACCTGTAAGAACCTGTGAAGTCTTGGTTCTAGGTTCTGTTTTAGTTTTCACTGTTTGACAGACAGAATAGAATAGAATAGAATAGAATAGAATTGAATAGAATAGACGTGAGTCTGGATCACAGTCTCTGCTGGGCCTCCAGCACCTGATGGGAGATCTTAGTGGACCAGTGTGATCACCAGAGATGTTGCCGAAGACATGAAAGATGAAAGAAAGCACCATATTATCTCTACCTCCTCCCTGTGGATACAGAGAACAGAGGACTTGCTGTACGTTAATCTCCAGAAATTCAATATAACTGCTTTGGTTTTTGTTGTGTTTACATCCAGACTGTTATCAGATCACCATTCTGTCAGGTGATGAACCTCCTCCCTGCAGGCTGTCTCATTCTTGTCCATCATCAGTCCTACTATGGAGGTATCATCAGACATTTGGAGGATGGTGTTGTTGGGGTGGATGGAGGAGCAGTAATGTGCAAAGAGAAAGTCCAGCATCAGTCTGAGGACACAAACCCCTGAGATGTTCCAGTGTTCAGGATGAGAGTAGATGATATCTGGTGCTCCATCTGATGTTCTGAGGTCAGTTTCTCAGGAAGTCCAGCATCCATGTGCACATTGAACTGCTGAAGCCCAGGCTGTTCAGTATCTGGTTTGGAAGCACTTGAACAGATTTTGTTCTTGTCACATTCTCAGCACAGCAGTTTATATCTGAGAGAGCAGCTGCTGCGTTTCCCTCCAGGTCTCCTCCTCAAATACCTCCCAGTGGTTGACATTAAAGCAGCCCTTTAGGGCTGAGGTGGCTTCTTTAGTCACACTGAACTGTTTCCAAGGATGGTCCATGTCGTCATGTCAGTGGTTTACATTCTGGGATCAGGGAAAGACACAGATAGTCTAACAATCTAGGAGTGGATTTATAGGCATCTACAATGTTAGTGATATGATCTAAAATGTTTTCTGTCTTTTGGGAAGTTTGCATTCTTATTTGAGGTTCAGGTCCAATTCCTTTTCATCATTGGAGCCCAAACAGCCACTGAAGCAGTGTTGCCTTCTGTCTTCACTGAGATCAAAGGGATCCTCAGTTCAGATCCTCTTGGGTTCACCTCCTCAGATATTGTGGACCCTGATACCATCACTCTGTCTTCACTGGGCGGCAGGACGTGTCCCTACCTCAGATGGTTCATGAGGAACTGAGATTTTGGGTTGAAGAACATGACAGCATACTTAGATACTGGCTGAACATTTTTGAAAACACTTCCTGGAAGAGCAGCTTGTAGAACTCCAGGTCTGTCAGAAACAATGGAGTGAAGCAGCAGCCCTGCAGGTGAGGACAGTCATCATGGCTGTTGATAAACAGTTGATAACCTCATGTCCTCTGGTTTGTGGGTAAAGTCAGTCCAGTCTTCCTGGTGCTGATAGCTGAGTCCCACAAACTGAAGTGTTGGTGAAGGATAGAACATCCATCCCACCTGTGGTGAGGTTCATTGTCTCTCTGCTCTCCCTGAAGAGGAGCAACACCGTCAGAGGGACCCTAGGACCCTTTTCAGATGTGAGGCTGTTAAAGATTGTTGGTTCCTTTCAGACTGTAGGGACTGAGAGCCAATCACTGGCCAGCAGAGTGTCTCCTGAAACTGAGAGAGAATGAAGAGTCCAGCTCACTGACGCTATGAGGAGTCCAGACTTCATCAAGAGTGGAGATAAAGAGTTTAAACAAGTTTGGAAGATCCTTAGTTTGGTTCCAGTGGGATTCATGTGTGAGTGAAAACCAAAGTCTCAACAGCACAAGTAGAAGTGAAGAAACCTGAAGAACAAGGACTGGAGATCAGAAGACGTTTGTTCTGTAACAACATCAGAGATGGAACCGAGTCTGACAGTGATTTAATCACTGCCATCAGCATCAAGTTGACTATTTTTCAGATTCTAAAAAAGGAACACGTCCAAACTGTGACTTGTCCAAGTGTGTGTCCTGATTTGAATCCAACAGACCAACTTTGGGGTGTTTTAAAGACAAAGGTAGAGCAACACAAACCCTCCAACAAAGAGCAGATGAAGACGTAGTCTCTGAAGATGGCGGAACATCTCTACAGACATGTGGTTTCTTCATGCTAAGGAGGATTAAATGTGTCATCAAAAATAAAGGTGGACATAGAAAGTAGTGAAAAAATCCAACATTATAATGACAATAATGAAAGATGTACTGACCTTTATTGGATTCATTCTTGCTGTTTGCCCTGTATTCTTCATTTAGTAATCTAAACTGTCAGTTTGTTTTTTAATCAGATCAAATGCTTTACATCTCAGCTTCAAAGTAATCTGATTACTGTAATGTGCTACACTTTGGATTATTTTCACCTTTAAACAATGTTGCAGAGGACTGTCCTCACCGCTGCTGTATTCTGGACATAGTGGGATGTACTTGTTGTTAAATTCACTGCTGTCTTTTCAACAGGACAGAAAATACTGTACTTCATGTATTACTTCTTTTCTTCTCTTTGTCTCTTCAGACTTACTAACTGTAATCTGTCAGAGAGAAGCTGTGGAGCTCTGTCTTCAGTCCTCAGCTCCCAGTCCTCCAGGCTTACAGAGCTGGACCTGACTAACAACAACCTGCAGGATTCAGGAGTGGAGAGTCTTTCTGCTGGACTGGAGAGTCCACACTGTAAACTGGAAGCTCTCAGGTCAGGACTCACACTTTGAAAGTGAAAGAAAATATAAGATTGATACTTGATTTGCTTCAGATGCATCAGATCTGCAGCAAAATGTAGCTGAAAGACAAAGAAGAAAAGAGAGTGAGAAACATCCAGCCAAGTGTTGCCCATCAGGTTTCTGTTGTTTTGTGTGTGCAGGCTGTCAGGCTGTCTGGTCACAGAGGAAGGCTGTGCTTCTCTGGCCTCAGCTCTGAGCTTGAACCCCTCGAGTAATCTGAGAGAGCTGGACCTGAGCTACAACCATCCAGGAGACTCAGGAGAGAAGATGCTGAGAGCTAAAGTGGAGGATCCACACTGTAGACTGGAAACTCTCAGGTACAGACAGACAGACACTCTCAGGTACAGACAGACAGACAGATAGACAGACGCTCCCAGGTACAGACAGACAGACAGACACTCTCAGGAAACTGTCCACCTAGTGTTGCAGGCCAAGCCTGCCCCTTTCCATCGGTAGGTTTCAGAGTGTGAGACGTCAGAGGAAGTACTGCAGCGGTAGGAAGGAAGAAGAAGAGTGAAGCTGAAGAAGGGCGACACGTACGGTGCAGCTGCAGTCACAGTGCATGTTCTGGTCCAAACAGAGAAGTAGATCCAAATGTGTTCTGGAGAACCTGAGTGTGTGTACAGTGTGCTGCAGAGCTTGAACAGAGTTCCTCGTTCTCAACCGCAGAGTTGGTCCACACTCTGAATACAGTTTGTTACCAACAGTGAGCCAGGCTGAGCTAAGTGAGCTAGCGTTTACTCGAGGCTGTCCAACTACAGTTCGAAGGGCGACAAAACTGGGTTAGTAACACTAGCTTAGCAGAAAGACAGGAAACAGAGGAAACTGTTGACCGAGAAGAGCACAAAGACTTGAAGCGGGAGAAACTGTTAGCCTAGCTTAGCACAGAGACAGCAAGCTGGGGTCTAGCTTAACACATAGACAGAAGCGCAGGGAAACTGTGAGCTTAGCTTACTACAACAACTGGAGGTAGACGAAAGCTGTTAGCCTAGCTTATCGCAAGACAAGAAGCAGGGTAACTTTTAGCCTAGCTTAGCTCAAAGACCGGAAGCAGTTAAATGGTTAGTCTAACTTAGCTCAAAGACAGGAAGCAGGGTAAACTGTTAGCCTTGCTCCATGAAAAGAGGAAGCATAAATGAGTAAAGCTGAATAATGAGTGTAAACTGAGCTGGAACGTGACGAGCACAGGACAGGACTTTAGAGATGCTGCATTCAGGTGTCTGTGTCTCCATGTTGGACTGGTCCTTTATCAGTGGAACAGTGTGAGAGCCATGTAACGTCCATGTGTGTTGCTGAAAGAGTCTCTGCTGCTCTGACCGTCCTCCTCCTTTCAGGGTGACGCCTGCTGGAGCCCAATGGTTGACACCAGGTCTGAGGAAGTGTAAGTGTGTTTTAATGGATTGATGGAAACAAAGCAGCACATTCAAGCATCTTCAAAGTGTCACATCTCTGAGGTCATCATCAAAGCTTTAATAGTGATCACATGATTTATCAATAATTGCAGCTGTGTTGTGTTTGTTCTCTCCGTCAGATTCCTGTCAACTCACAGTCGACACAAACACAGTATACAGAAGACTCAAACTGTCTGACAACAACAGGAAGGTGACGGATATGGATGAGGTTCAGTCATATCCTGATCATCCAGACAGGTTTGAACGGTGTCCTCAGTTGCTGTGTAGAACTGGTCTGACCGGTCGCTGTTTCTGGGAGGTCGAGTGGAAAGGATGGGTTCATATATCAGTGAGTTACAGAGGAATCAGAAGGAAAGGAGACTTTCGGTTTGGATGTAATGATCAGTCCTGGAGTCTGATCTGCTCTGATAATGGTGGCTACTCTGTCAGACACAATAACAGTCGAACATCCATCAGTTCCTCTACAGTCTCTCACAGAGTTTCAGTTTATTTGGACGTTGATGCTGGAACTCTGTCCTTCTACAGAGTCTCCTCTGACTCTCTGATCCACCTCCACACCTTCAACACCACATTCACTCAACCTCTCTATCCTGGATTTGGGGTCTGGCCGTTTGGTTCCTCAGTGTTTCTGTGCTGAGTTGAGTCTCCAGAATCTCCTCCTGGTAGAGAAGCAGTGTTGAACAGATAGTTGAGTCTCTCCATAACCCTGACCCTCTGAAACATGTTTTCACATTCATGGATTCAATGTGTTTCTTTGTGAAATCCTTCTAAATAATTCCTTGTAAACTTGTTCCCCTTCAAAGATGGAAGTTGTGATTATTCCAGGAGCCAAATGTGTTGTTTGCGTGTTTTTCCAGTCAAATGTCGAGAGTGAAATTCAGGATGTGGTAGGATGTGGAAGCAGTGAATCTACAAACTGCTGACATACTTTCATACATTATGAAAATCAGGTTTTTGTGCAGCCAGACTTGATCCTGATTTCAGTCATTTGACATAAAAATCTAAAACATTTCACTTTTTCTTTCTTTTAAATCATTTTACTTATGTCCTCATAATTTTGTATTATGTAGATGTTGTTTGGACACATCATGAAGAGTCACTGACATTTTTTAACAAATAGATCCAATTTTTTACTGACGGTCCTGAAAGAGTCACCAAATATTTTAATGTGGTAACAAACAGATCCAAAGCAGTCCAAAGTGTTGTGTTAGTAATACACTGTTAATATGATGCAAATAAATAAATGAATGAGTATCTTTGATTAGTCTGTTTGTTACATTTGAGTTAACAATGTCTGATAATTTTTTTTGTTTAAATCAAGAATGATCAAATTTTATGACATTGTGGAATTTCAAACTGCACAATTTTTATTCAGAGCAAGGAAAAAATTGTTACCATGTCAATTACAGAGTAAATTTCAAGAACATGCTGGTGGTTATTAATGAATAATAACAATAAATAAATAAATTTTAGATTACCAAAATACAGGACAACAATGAAAAGCTTTAGTCCTATAATAAATGAGGCACTACTGTGTAATAAACTTGAGATGGAAGTGAAACAATGTTCAAACATCAACCAGTTGAAATATAAATCACTCATTCTTGAGAGTTGGAACAAAACAGGTTTCAAAAATAATTTTTTTAACATCCACACTGTCTTATTTAGAGTTATATATTTCTGTAAAGAAAAGTCTCAGCTATTAAACCAAGTAAAGGAACAGGGGCCTCATTTATAAAGCTTGCGTACGCACAAAACAGCTGCAAAGGTTGTGATTTATAAAAACAAACTTGGCGTGAGAATGTGCGCACCGGCGCACCAACCTTGATTCTTGATGCTTCTTTACGCACAAAACAGGGCGTAAATCACAAACTTTGCGTAGAAAGTGGCGTACGCTGTGTTCGTTGTGATTTCTAAAAAAAACTTGGCGTGAGAATGTGTGCACCGGTGCGCCAACTTTGATGCTTGCTTACGCACATTTTGGAGACAGAGGGAACGGCAGTGCCGGAGGATGAAGTGGTGAATTGAAACCAGATTGATCTCAAACCTTTATTGTTATCACATATTAGACTTGTAGAGCCGGATAATCATAAACCTTCATTGTTGTAGATGTTCATATAGTGCGCCATTCGGCTGACGACTGTATTTGCAGAACTATGTTCATATTAACAGGAGCGGATTGAACGTTATTTCATTCGGTCGTTTGACCGAAGGGCCGGTATCTGGGGCCGGTGCGGTGATCTTTATTAAATAATTTTGTTTACTGATCACCCGGCGCATGTATGGCTCATCCATTTGTAGGGGTGGTCTCCGACGTAGTGGATCGGGTTCGGTTCCTGCCCGCGGCACTTTTATGTATGTCTTCCCCAGACTCTTCTCCCCATTTCCTGTCACTCTTCACTGCAACTATCACAGTAAAAAGGCAAAAAAAAAAAAAAAAGTAAAGAATTTTGTTTATTTATCCATATGCGGCCGAATGGGATGAGCGTCCAACCATTAATCAGCCCTGTACAGGCACACATGCTTCACACCGCAACTCCCGAGTGAAGATGAATTTGTCTATGTGAACCGAAAAAATGCACATTCAATCAGTGTGCAAATTATTTGTACATCGGACATGATTATAACAAATTTAGTGGCAGGGTGGCCTGGGTCAACACATGATTCATTCATCCTGACGCACAGCAGTGAAAAGACTGCAGGGGGCGCTGTGTGAAATGCTGTGGATCAGCAGCTTATTTATATACAGATACATTCATGAGTTACTTTGCATTGACCATTCATGGTAAAATGTGGGTGTGTTGTGGGCGGAATGTGAGGTGGATCCACCTGTGCAATCTTCCAGCTGGTGTGTGATTTATCAAGAAATTGCATGCAGCTGTGCTTCCGCAAAGTTTTATAAATCAGGGGCGAGGGGCATACGCCCTTTTCGTATTTTCGGCGTACGCAAACTTTAGTATGGATCCTACGCAATGTTTTATAAATGAGGCCCCTGGTTCTTAAAAAACTATTTTCTGAAAAATAAACGTTTCCCTTTCGAACTTGATTTGTGTCAACTTCATCAGACACACTAAGAAGTGTACAATTTTAATTCTTTCAGTTGAACAAGAATCTGAAGTTCTGAATTAAGTTGTAATAGGGTTTAGTTACTCTAATATGTAATTAAAAAAAACATCATCTGAACTTAAGTTGTGATTTTACACTTTTCTGAAAAGTCAGATTTCTAAATATCTCAATTTTCAAAAATCAATTTTTAATTTTAATACTATAACAAGCAATTCCTCAAATAATTAAGACATAAGAGGATGCAGATCAGATGGTCCTTTATTACATGAACAACATAAACTGAAGAAAGAATGAACATTTTCTTTCAAAAATTAGCAAAGTCTTCATCTGACGGAGTTGATGAAGAACTGACGGTGTTGACAGAAATTGAATATAGGCTAACATTTATCAACAAGTTCCAGTATAATTCAATAAAAACAAATGTTGCATTTTCCTGAAATTAGAATTTGCGTTTTATATATACATAGAAGTGAATCTGTCTACAGAGGCTGTCATCCAATGTATATAGTGTTCAGTTTCACAACCAGATGCTGTAAAAATCTACACATTGACGTTTTTTGAAAGTGAAATAAATAAATGCTGGGAAAGTGGCACAAAAAAAGCAGACCACAACCTGAACACGGTCTACAAGTTAGAAGTGGAGGTTATACAGTATGGTTAAATAATGTACATGCTATATACAGTCATGGAAAAAATGATGAGACCACTCTTGTTTTCATTAATTGATTGTTCATTTTAATGGCCTGGTACAACTAAAGGTCCATTTGTTTGGACAAATATAATGATAACAACAGAAATAGCTGATAAGAGTTTAATGTAAGAGCTGATATCAGACATTTTCATGGTTTTCTTGATAATAACCAAAAGCACTTCAGTTCTTCCATCATCAGCTATGGCATTGTTCTTCCAAAAACAGCTTTTAGGATTCCATGTTTTCTTTTCTGTCTGTTTTCAACCCATGATGCACACAGTAGTTAGTACTGAATCATAGCCACTCTTTCTGATGACTGCAGCCATGCGTTTTGTCGTGCTCTCCACCAGCTTCAGATCACAGCAGACCATTCCTGTTGCACTAATTCTAACTAATCTGCTTTGTTTTTGGGCTTGTGGTTCTCCATTTTGAGTTTGATGATTTTCCACAGGTTTTCAGTTGGACTTTGATCTGGTGATTGAGCAGCCAAGGCATGGTTCCAGTGTTCTGGTTCTCCATCCAGGCTTTAACTGACCTTGTCTTGTTGTAACATTCAGTCATTTGGGGCAGGAAAGAGTTTTCCAGCTGATGGAAGAAGACTATTTTCTAGAGTAGTCCAGTACATGACCTGGTTCATTTGCCCTGTTCCATTCAGACTGAAATATCCCCTGATGGTCACTAATCCACCCCCATGTTTTACTGTAGGGCCAGACAGTCTGGTTTGTAGCTTCTCCAGGCTTCCTCCTAACAACTAAGTTGACTGGAGTGGGCATGAACTGAAAATTGGATTCATCCTTGAAGAGGACCTTAGCCCAATCATCAACAGTCCAATCCTTGTGATCCCCAGCAAACAGTAACCGGGCAGGAAGAAGTCCTTCATCAAGGAAAGACAGAGAACTTTCCTTGATGAAGGACTTCTTCCTGTCTAATGTGACTTCAGATCAGCTTCAAGAAGTCACTTTCCAATTGTCCTTGCTCAACAAGTCACATTTCTCCACAGTGTCCACTCATTTTTAAGGTCCCTGGAGGTCTGATGACGATTCCTGACACATGAACGGATGAATGACGGTCATCTGGTGGGTAGAAAGAGGTTTCCTGCTGCGACCAGTTAGCAGTTTGGTAGAACCATGTTGGGCTTGTTTTTTCTTGGTGTGTCTTGGAGATCTTCAGTTTTTTTGCTACCTGTCTCTCACTTTTGCCAATTTCCAGCAGTGCCAAGATGGCTGTCTTTGTGGCTTCACACAATTCTTTAGTTTTAGGCATTATATGAGAGCTGACAACTTCTGGGTTGTGCTATGGCTTGAATGTCAGCAGGAAACCACTCTAGGAGCCTAACCCTTTTCATGTGCAGTGCTGCTGATAACATGAAATGTTCTCTTGCATATCCTGGGAATACAATAAAGCTGAAGTATACCAGATAGGACATAAAGTATTATGGAATCAGCTGCATTTTTTGTCATGTTCATTGTATTCTTCAGGTAATGTACCTTTCGTGGTACCAGACATTAGAATGAACAAGTGATTAAAGAAAACAAGGGTGGTCTAATATTTTTTTCATGACTGTATGTACATCCATGTCTAAATAAAACCCTGAAATAACATTTTAATTCTTTACTAAATTCACAAATAATATTATATAAGCACAATAGAGGTGTAATAGCAATTTCAGCCAACCCCTTTAGTTTGCTGCTTTACTATTACTTATGGCCGAGTTAGCTTTTTGCTTTTTGCCCATTAGAAAACAATCACGATGTGTGTTTAGCCTAAAACAATCCTAGTCAATGCAGATATTGTCACACTCCTCATGTGCCAGCCCCTGATCCTGCTAATTAAGCTCAGCTGAGGAGAAGCTCAGCTGAGAAGCCACAGCTGAACTCTATAGACAATCACTGCAGCATTTAAGCTGGCTTCTCGGCACAACATGCTGCCGGTTCATTGATTCACCCTCCCTGCTACTCTCGTGTCCTGCATCCGCTTCACTCTGCTCTCCTTTGCTGCACGTCATTCCCCGGACTCTGTTTTCCCCTTGGACTCTGTCTCATACGACTCTGGACTGGACTCAGCAAGCCTCCTTCCCCTTTTGATTTAACCTAGTTTTATGTTGTGTTTAACCGCTGCCTTCAGGTCCGTTTTCTGTTAGATTAGTTGGTTATTTAGTTAAATTCTCTGCTGTTTCCCACCTGCTTCCTTATTTAAGTTTCTGTTTTGTTTCCTTATTAAAACCTTATTTACCTTACCTTCCTGCGTTTGCCTGCTGCTTGGGTTCATATTCCCATTGCATGACAGAATGAACCGGCCATATCTGAACCCAGCAGGCGTTTCCGTCGCCATAGCCCCCCCGAAAATCTTTTTTGAAACCAGAGAGATTCTGTCTTACCTCAGGAGCCTCCCTTCCCTTGATAGTTTCCCCGTTCCTGGGTCCCCACTAACCGTAGAGTCTGCCACCTACAAAAATGGTCGCCGTAGGCGCGGCCATAGAAAGAGACGAAGCCCCCAGGCTCCTGTCCCTGAGGAGCTCTGCGCCGCCTCACCAGCGGAGCTGGAGGAGTTTTGTTTTACCTCGCCCGCTGAATTAGAGGAGCCAGATGCCACCTCGCCTTTTGAGCTGGTCAACGCTGCCACTATTCCCAGGCAGGTCGACACCGCCTCACTCCCGGCCAAGAAGAAGCCCTGTGCTGCCTTACTCCCCGCTGAGGAGAGGCCCCGAGTCGTTTCTCCCCTGGCTGAGGAGAGGCCCTGTGCCGTCTCCCTCTCTCCGGTTCCTGTGGGGCCCATAGCCCCGCCTCCTGTCCTTGAGGGGCCCATCGGCCCGTCTTCTGCCCTTGCGGACCTGGCAGTCTTAGAAGAGCTCAACGCTTCTCTCATTTCTGCGCAAAGAAGATAAAGGCTCTTGATGCAGCGCTGAAGAAGCTACAGGCTCCCACCGTGGCTTTGCAGGAGCCAGGGGCTCCGCCTGCAGCGCTTCAGGAGCCAGGGGCTCCGCCTGCAGCGCTTCAGGAGCCAGAGGCTCCGCCTGCAGCGCTTCAGGAGCCAGAGGCTCCGCCTGCGTCCTTGATGAGGCGCCCCGCCTCCCCCGAATCCTTGATGAGGCGCCCCGCCTCCCCCGAATCCTTGATGAGGCGCCCCGCCTTCCCCGTGTCCTTGCCGAGGCGCCCCGCCTTCCCCGTGTCCTTGCCGAGGCGCCCCGCCTCCTCCGTGTCCTTGCCAAGGCGCCCCGCCTCCTCCGTGTCCTTGCCGAGGCGCCCCGCCTCCTCCGTGTCCTTGCCGAGGCATTCCGCCTCCCCCGAGCCCTTGCCGAGGCGTTCCGCCTTCCCTGAGCCCTTGAAGGGGCGTAATATCTCCTCGGCAGCCATATGGGAGCATAGCTTCTCCCCGCCAGCCTCGAGGAGGTCCAGCACTTCTCCCCAACATCTATTGAGACTCAATACCACTTTGACATCGAGTGGTCCTCCTGCAGGGACCAAATTAACACCGTATGGTTCCCATGCAGGAGTGGTCTCCCCTGTGTTGTCTCTCCAGCCTGTCCCTCTGGTTCAGTCAGTTCCTCCAGTCCCTCCTGTTCCTCTGGCTCTGTCAGTCCCTCCTGTTCCTCTGGCTCTGTCGGTCCTTCCTGTCCAGTCAGTCCCTCCAGTTCCTCCTGTCCAGTCAGTCCCTCCAGTTCCTCCTGTCCAGTCAGTTCTTCCTGTCCAGTCAGTTCTTCCGGTTCAGTCAGCTCCTCCTGTCCCTCTGGTTCAGTCAGTCCCTCTTGTCCCTCTGGTTCAGTCAGTCCCTCTTGTCCCTCTGGTTCAGTCAGTCCTTCCTGACCCTCTGGTTCAGTCAGTCCTTCCTGACCCTCCTGTTCAGTCTGTCCCTCCAGTCCAGTCTGTCCTTCCTGTCCCTCCTGACCCTCGAGTTCAGTCTGTCCTTCCTGTCCCTCCTGACCCTCTAGTTCAGTCTGTCCCTCCAGTCCAGTCTGTCCTTCCTGTCCCTCCAGTTCAGTCAGTCCTTCCTGACCCTCCTGTTCAGTCTGTCCCTCCAGTCCAGTCTGTCCTTCCTGTCCCTCCTGTTCAGTCTGTCCTTGCTGTCCCTCCTGACCCTCTAGTTCAGTCTGTCCTTCCTGTCCCTCCTGACCCTCTAGTTCAGTCTGTCCCTCCAGTCCAGTCTGTCCTTCCTGTCCCTCCTGACCCTCGAGTTCAGTCTGTCCTTCCTGTCCCTCCTGACCCTCTAGTTCAGTCTGTCCTTCCTGTCCCTCCTGACCCTCTAGTTCAGTCAGTCCCTCCAGTCCAGTCTGTCCTTCCTGTCCCTCCAGTTCAGTCAGTCCTTCCTGTCCCTCCTGACCCTCCAGTCCTTCCTGTTAGACTCAAGTTTAGTTCAGTTTCAGTCCAGTCCAGTCCAGTCCAGTTAGTTGTTCCCGTCCTGTCCTGTCCTGTTGGTTATTCAGTCCCTCCAGTCCAGTTCAGCTAACTGTCCAGTCCACTTCATGCCTAGTCCAGTCCCCGGTTACAGTTCCGCCCCCGGAGGGGTCCCACCGTCGCCGGTTTCCAGTCCAGCCACCTGCCCGGCCCCCGGAGGGGTTCCACCGTCGCCGGTTTCCAGTCTGGCCTCCAGCCCGGCCCCCGGAGGGGTTCCGCCGATTCTGCGGCCGGTTCCCAGCCCGGCCCCCGGAGGGGTTCCGCCGATTCTGCGGCCGGTTCCCAGCCCGGCCCCCGGAGGGGTTCCGCCGATTCTGCGGCCGGTTCCCAGCCCGGCCCCCGGAGGGGTTCCGCCAATTCTGCTGCCGGTTTCCAGCCCGGCCACCGGCCCGACCCCCGGAGGGGTTCCCTCATCGCCGGTTTCCAGCCCGGCCACCGGCTCAACCCCCGGAGGAAGGTCCCCGTCGTGCCTCCTGCCGGTTCCCAGCCCGGCCTCCAGAAGGGTCCCGTCGTGCCTCCTGCCGGTTCCCAGCCCGGCCTCCAGAAGGGTCCCGTCGTGCCTCCTGCTGGTTCCCAGCCCGGCCGCCGGAGGACCTCCGTTGGTCAGGCTCTCTACTGCCGGTCCAGCCCCAACCTGTCCTGCATCCGGGCCGTCCTTTGAAACGGTCTCGTCAACCTGCCCGACTCCAGCCTATTTAGCCCCTGGACTATTCCCTGATTTTCTCCCCCCCACCCGCCTGGTCCCAGCCCGCCCGTCCCTTTGGCCGTCCCTTTGGCCGCCCCTGGAGCGGTCCCTCCTGCCAATCCCTGCCTGTTCCGGGGTTACCCGCAGGTACCCCGATCGGTCCTGGGTGCGCCAGGAGGCGCACCTTGAGAGGGGGGGTACTGTCACCCTCCTCATGTGCCAGCCCCTGATCCTGCTAATTAAGCTCAGCTGAGGAGAAGCTCAGCTGAGAAGCCACAGCTGAACTCTATAGACAATCACTGCAGCATTTAAGCTGGCTTCTCGGCACAACACGCTGCCGGTTCATTGATTCACCCTCCCTGCTACTCTCGTGTCCTGCATCCGCTTCACTCTGCTCTCCTTTGCTGCACGTCATTCCCCGGACTCTGTTTTCCCCTTGGACTCTGTCTCATACGACTCTGGACTGGACTCAGTAAGCCTCCTTCCCCTTTTGATTTAACCTAGTTTTATGTTGTGTTTAACCGCTGCCTTCAGGTCCGTTTTCTGTTAGATTAGTTGGTTATTTAGTTAAATTCTCTGCTGTTTCCCACCTGCTTTAAAACCTTATTTACCTTACCTTCCTGCGTTTGCCTGCTGCTTGGGTTCATATTCCCATTGTATGACAGATATTCATCATAGTTACTCAAAAAGATGCATTTCAGCTCAAAAAAAGCTTGTAAAAGTGAAGTATTTCACTCTTTAAACACAGCCTGCTACATATTTTCTGTGCAGTGAAGCAGAATTATTATTTGTTTCACTGGTCAACTGAACAATAACAGGTTCATTCACAATGAGTCCTGTCTACTTGGGTTAAGACTCTACAATGTTATTTATGGACTGATTTTTGCCTAATTAATTTACATATCAGGGATAAAAACTCTTTAAAAATGGTTTAAATATGACATTTTCCAACTGTAACACATAAAACCTTTCTGCCTCGGAATTAAAAAGTGACTTTTTGTTGTCTAATTCAGTCTAATTTATTATTTTCACAGAAGAACTGCACTGTCTGTCTGTATCTCAGATCTCCTCGTACACTCGGTTGATCTGCAGGAAGAAAATGAAGAAGAGTTCAGTTTGTGTCAATGAGCTGCTTTCACAAACTCTAATGAAGTTCAGGGGTCTTATATTTACTGACCTCTGAGATGTCAGTGTAGATCTCCTCCAAATCAGGAACTGAAAAACAGAAAATATATTCTAAAATAAGATAAGATCTACTTTCATCTTTATTCTTGATTCATACTGTAATTGCCATTAGTAGCTTAAGTACCCATTTTTATTCACCAAGATAACCTGCTAGATAGCCTGTTGGACAGGTGAGGTTTGCTCAGATTTAGCTTTGAAGTTGAAATTTAAGTTTAGATTCATGTTCAGGTTTATATCAGGTTCCAGGAGATGAATGTGAGTCAGTGATCAGTGATGAAGTGATGGAAGCTGTGTGTGTTTCTGCAGCTTCACCTTTAGGTTTGGTGGATCTTCTCTTCTTGCAGTAAATCATCAAAGGCATTGATAAAATGAAGATCTTGACCACCAGAATCAGACCCATGTAAAGCTGCAGATCTGCAGGAGTGTTAACAGGAGAACAGGTTGGTTTTACTCTGACACTTTAGTAAATGTGGAGCCACAAGTTTTATACATACAAGCTCCACATTCATGAACCTGCAGAGATACAGAAGATGTAAATATATGTTCTGCAACATGATCATCTGCAGACTAAACACATGTTTACCAGATTAGCATCAGATGTTTTTACTGCAGCAGTCACTCATATAAAACCCTTTTCTGACATGAGATATGAAACATGGCTGCTTCATTAATCTGTTCTTTCTGTCATTCAGACACTTTAATGCTCCTCATGGCTTCATAGAGACAAACCACTACAGTGATGGATACATTTTATATGTATATTTGTATTTAAACTACAGAAGCTTAATTTGTGCTGTCATAAAGTCCCATCAAAATACTGTAGTGAATTCTGTGGCAGGGAGGATTCCCTGCGCTCTGATCTCTTGGGGCGGAGATTCTGTGATCAGCTGTGCTGATTGTAATTGTTCTCAGCTGATGAAGAGCAGACGCTACTAAAAGGAGGGCTGAGTGGCGGTGTGGGAGAGGTGCCAGACAAGGACTGGAAGTGCCACAAAAGCCCGAGGCGGAGGTTTAGGAGGGCCGCGCTGGAAAGTGTGGCTGAAGGCTCCAGTCTTCTCAGCTCGGTGCTGTTCGCCGCCTTTAGGGTGGCCGGCAGCGAAGACAGTTAGTTAGGGGAGCTGTTCCTGTGAGAGGAGGGGAGGCTGTGTGCCTCCTTTAGATAGAGAGAGAGTGTGTGTGTGTGTGTGTGTGTGTGTGTGTGTGTGTGTGTGTGTGTGTGTGTGTGTGTGTGTGTGTGTGTGTGTGTGTGTGTGTGTGGGGGGGGGGGGGGGGGGGGGATTAGACGTTGCCTCTGCCGGGCTAGCTCAGTGGTGAGCCAGGGGAGAAACAAGGACAGAATCTTCCGCAGCAGAGCAGAGTGTTGCAATCCGACTCTACTCCAGCCTGCATCTGCTGCTGTGCAGCCACCGGTCCAGATGCCCCATTCAGACCCCATGGAGGGGTCTCGTTGGTCAGGGAAGGCTAAGTTTTAAAAACGCACCACTACACTTCCATTGACTGTCGTATTTTGTGTTTCTTTTAGCTATCTTTAACTATTTTGATGTCGGCCCATTCAGTTTAGTTCCACCAGGGTTATTTAAAGCTTCGGGTGGTCCTTTGGCTCCCTCTAGTGTATGGTGGGTTCGACCTCGGTTTTAGTGGGTCTTAGTGTGCAGTGCAGTGGTGTGGTGGTTGTGTGCAGTGTGTGTGTTTCTTTTATGAGGTCTTAGTGTGCAGTGCAGTGGTGCGGTGTGTGTGTGTGTGTCTTTTATAAGGGTCTTGTGTGTTCACGGGGCTTGGGTGGGGCCACCCGGGCCAGGAATGATCCCGTGGGGATTTCTTTGAACTGTTGGTGCCAGCCATCATTTTATGTGTCCTTAATAAAGATTGTGTACTTGTATCTGTCTGCCCCTTGTTGTCCTTCTGGGTTGTACCTGACACCGGACCAGACCGGGTAAAAAAAGGTGGTGGCAGCAAAAACTCACGCTACCGTAGCATATAGACTGCCATACTATAAAAAAATATCCCAATACTTTATCTGGATCAATCAGGGGGATTATTTATAAGACATAACTGAACGTGGTGGAGATGAGTCGAGCTGCTCAGAGGATTCAGTGGAGAATGGTGGGAGAAACGTTGATGGTGGAAAAGTTGGAAGAGTGGACTTTGGTTGTGAAGTGGTTGAAGCTGTAAACAGTGAAATAATCAGAATCCTGACCATACTGCTGGAAGCTGAACTGATGGGTTCATTAACACTCAGATAAATAGAATATATGAATATTCAGAGAGTCTGCAGGAGGAACAGTTGGAGGTTTCTGTGTTTTACAGCAAAACTGATGGAAATAAGAATGAAATATTTCAGTGAACTACAGTAACACTTCCCACCGATGAATCGCCACCTCCTCGTGGTTGAGGGGTTTCAGTGTCCATGTGCTCCTGGGAGTTACGTTATCTAGGGCAATAGCCCCTGGTAGGGTCTCCCAAGGCAAACTGGTCCTGGGGGAGGGACCAGACAAAGAGCGATTCACAAAATCCTTATGACAGTAAAGAAAAGGAAAGCTCAAGAAACTGGAGCCTCTCCCTGTAGCCAGGTCGGGGGGGAGGTGACCAGAGAGCACCTGGTGGCCAAGCCTTGGTGGGCCCATCACTCACTGGGCAGGAAATTAGGGTCGAGTGCTATGCCCGCCAAGCAGTAAGCAGGAGGTGACATAGACTCGCTCTGGTGTTGTGGAACGTCACCTCATTGGTGGGGAAGGAACCAGAGCTGGTGCGGGAGGTGGAGCAGTAATGGCTAGATATAGTTGGGCTCACCTCTACGTACAGCAAGGGTTCCGGGACCAGAATCCTGGAGAGGGGTTGGACTCTCTCCTTTTCCAGAGTTGCCCAGGGTGGGAGGTGCTGGGTGGATGTAGTTCTCCCCAGAAAATTAGAGGGTCGCCTCTCTGTGACTTTGTATTATGGAGGGGAATACTCTGACTATTGTCTGTGCTTATGTACTAAACAACAGTTCAGAGTATTCAGCCTTCTTGGAGTCTCTGGGTGGTGTCCTGGAAGTGGTACCACCTGGGGACTCCATAGTTCTCCTGTGAACTTCAACACTCATATGGGCAATGATGGAGAAAGGGGGGTGATTGGGAGGAACGGCCTGCCCGGTCTGAAACCAAGTGGTGTTTTGTAATTGGACTTCTGTGCAAGTCATAGACTGGCCACAACAAACACCATGTTCGAACATAAGATGGTTCATAAGTGTAGCTGGTACCAGAGCACCTTAGGCCAAAAGTTAATGATCAATTTCATAGTTGTATCATCAGACCTGTGGCCGTATGCCTCGGACACTCGGGTAAAGAGAGGAGCAGAGCTGTCAACTGATCACTACCTGGTGGTGACTTGGATCTGACGGGGGGGAAGGCTACCAGACAGACCTGGTAAAACGAAACTTAAAGTGAGGGTGCACTGGGAACATCTGGTGGAGGACCCTGTCCATTGGATTTTCAACTCCTACCTCCAGAAGAGTTTCTCCTGCATCCCGGGGAAGGTTGGGGATGTGGAATCTGAAAGAAACCTGTGGATTGCTTCCTCCATGTTTGGAGGGAGTTGCTTCCCCAAGCAACAGAGTTCAAGTATCTCAGGATCTTGTTCATGAGTGATGGGAAAATGGAGCATGAGATAGACAGGCAGACCAGTTGTATTGAACCATCATGGTGAAGAGGAAGTTGAGCCGCAAGGCGAAGCTCTCAAAAGCTCTCAATTTACCATCCACCTATGTCCCAATGATCACCTATGGTCTGAAATGAGCTTCCTCCGTAGGGTGGCTGGGCTCAGCCTTAGAGATAGGGTGAGAAGATCAGACATCTGGAGGAAGCTTGGAGCTGTTGCTCCTTCGCGTTGAAAGGAGCCAGCTGAGGTGGTTTGGACATCTGATTCGGATGCCTTCGGGGAGGCTTCCTTTGGAGGTTTTCCAAAGACATCTGCCCAGGAGGAGACCCCAGGGCAGATCCAGAACTTGCTGGAGGGATTATATATCTTGTCTGCCCTGGGAATGTCTCTTGATCCCCCAAAAAGAGCTGAAAATCATTGTCAGGTTGAGGAACATCTGGAATGACCTGCTTCGTCTGCTGCCTCCACAAGCCAACCCCGAAAAAATGGATGGATGGATGGATGGATGAACTGCAACACTTTTTTTTAAACCTTCAGAAACAGAAAGAAACTTAAATTCTCACCTCCTGTGACAACAATCTTAAAATCCCAGGATGACTCTGGATGCAAAAATCTTTCTACAGCACATCTGTACCAACCAGAGTCAGACTTCTTCAGCTGTTTGATGCTCACATACAGAATATCATATGATGGAAGATGTTTGTCTTTATATTCAATGCTGTATCTGGCTCTCTGATTGTTGTTCTTTGCTGTTTCAATGAGAATGTTTCCTTCTTCAGTTTTTCTTACAGAATAACTTTATGCTTCCAGATCTAGAAAATGCACATCTAACTGTGATGTCTTCTCCTTCCAGTCTTGTGAAGAGTCTGTTTTTTCATTGACAAATCCAGTGTTTTCATCCTGCAGTGCTGTTGAAAAGACAAACAATCAATAGTTACTAACATCATCCTGGAACATGTTGTCGTCTGAAGATGATTTCTGTCAATTCAATGAAAAACACTTTTAAAGAAGTTTTTCTCTTCAAACCTAATTTCAAACACCGTGTCTGTACTAAAATTATGGGTACACTAATCCATCATGTCATATTTATGTCCTATTGTAATACTTAGTCTAATTACTTTAATGTTTTCATATTTCTGCTTCTGTTTATGTCTTCAGAGCTGCTATAATGTGTGAATTTACCTGATGATCAGTAAAGTTTATCTTTTTGACAACTGAACGAAGCAAAAGGAAACTGAGACGCTGTTAAAAGCTCACAAGTAAAAGCTACAGACTGGACCTGGAGTTTAGTTTGTTCTTTTATTTTCTGTCAGACGTCTTCATCTGCTGATTCTATCTTTACTGCTGAAGTTAAGTTTTAATGTGTTGCTTCACAACCACAGCTGCTGTCAGTGGTTTTCTGTAATTCTGCAATTCTGTTCCTCTTCAGTTTCTTTAAAATTATTTTAAATTTAGTTCACCAGCAGCACTGAACTGGATGATGTAGCTAAGATGACAAAAAAAGGAAGATAATTCTGGAAGAAAAAAATGAAGTGATGCTAAAGAAAAAGGGGGTGGGGGGGATTTGCGGACTTATGTGTTTGAACCCTTTAATGTCCTCACAGGTTTATATTTTAAGATTTTTAAGATTGACTCTGTGGAGATTTAAACATGTTTGACTTCTGTGACTCTAAACATATTTTTCTGAGTCTATCTGATGGTTACAGTTTCCTGTGTTTGCTGCATTTGTGCCAAAGCAACACAAATATACAGTCGACATACAACTGAAGTCAAGATTCTGGAGAAAAAAGCTGCAAAACTAATAAACACTGTTGAAAAGAAAACAAAAATTTTGTTTGAACCGTTTAATATGTTCACAGGTTTATATTTTAAGATGTTTACTTAAAATAAACTGCATGTTCAAGTGACTCATATCTGACTGTTAACTTCATGTTTAACTACAGAAACCAACAACATGGAACAGAGTTCTCACTTAAAACTGTTCAATGAGGTGCAAAACTTCCTGATCAACTCTAAAGAAATGAAGAAAAATAAGTGTGAGAAGATGAACAATGAACAGAAATCAGAAGTGACTGAACTTACCGATGAAGAGGAAACAGAAAAAGTGTGGAAGACTTTCATGTTGAGGCTCTGATGCTTTAATGTTGCTTCTCTTCTTTCTTCTCTGACAAACCAGGAACTGCTCACTTCTCTTAATGATGGTCCCTCCTACAAACTCAGCTCTACACTCCTCCCCTCTTCTTTAACCTCTTTATTCTAGCACAGAGTCAAAGTTCAGCTGTCCGTCTATACACACCACTTTCTATAGAGGTCATTAAATTACAGTTAATGTTCATTTATTGGCAGCGTTGAGGTTTTATCTGGTGAAACTTGTGAAGGAAAAATGACTCTCCTTTCTAAGGTATTTCCTTGCAGCTTCCAGGACTCTGCTCTGGTCAAGGTTACATATTCTCTATTCTGATGTGACTAAACAGACCAGTTGTCTTCATATTGGTCTGTAATCTAACTCTGACCTTCCTCCAACTCCAACATATACCTGAAGATCAGAGAGAATCCTCAGAAGTGATGCTGGCACTGCCTGCATGTACTGCTGCTCTGTTGGTGTCACTTCTCCTGACGTCAGTAAACCTTCCTCACAACCTAAGTCATCAGAGTCTCCAGTGTGTCTCTCTGTGTCTGCCTCCTCATCCTCTCTCCACCTCGCTGACTTTCCACAATAACAAGTAACACAGTGGAACATATTTGGACACATGCATCATTATTAACTTGGAAAATCTGATATTTTAAAGACACAAATGGATGGAAAATGACACTTCAAACATGCACTGACATCTTTGAAAATAACTTGACAAGCATTCACCGTTCTTGACAAATGATCCCTTTTTTGCTTTTAAACATTCAATCAGGGTAAAAATATTCTGACTTTCCCGATGAGAAAATAAAAGAGAATTATAAAACTTGAAACAAGTAACTGCACAAACATTACACCTCTGTTTAAACCCAGATGCAGCCACTGGGTGTCATGGTTGTTCTGTTTCCATACAGCTGCAGGATTTACAGTGAAAAATGAACCAACAGTGAGGAAAAATGTGACAGGAACAACATGGAGGGAATATTTTTATTGTAACCTGACGTTGACCTTTAATAGTACCAACCTGCTGCAGTGTCTCATAGTAACTAGTAGTTACACTTTCACTGCTAAACTGGAGGAAAACAGTGGATCAAAATATATCTAAAAATGTTTATTAAGACATAAAGACCAGATCCTGTTTAAACTGCCAATGTTCAATTCAATGTCAAGTTTATTTTCATTAAAAAAAACACATGTAGAATACACTTTTCTTATTGTTTTGTTTTTCCTAAAATATCAGTTGAGTTGGTGAATAAAGTGAAGGAGGTTTGTTACTGTTGGATATTTAAAGAGTTTACAGCTTGTTGTTGTCATGGTGACTAAATGATGGCTATGTAAAATGTTTTAGCAAACTAATTTTTGCAATATCTTCTTCTTTTTTGCAGGACTATATAGCATGAATAAAAAAACATATATTTGTGAAAAAGCAACACAACAGCTCACAGAAAGACCTGATCTCCCCCTCTATACAGTTCAGTATATATAAAATAAAAACATTTAAAAGATTAATTATCCTGAGTAACTTTACAGTGTGAACTCCACAAGAAGCACTTTACTTTTCAATAAAAACAATAATCTTTGTCAAAATTACTATATAAAGAAAGTATTTAAATGATGATTCTGATTTACTTCAACCTGCTGTATTTCCCTTTAATGTGACTGTTGTGGTTCTGTGGGTGGTGTTAACTTTGTGTTCACCTCAGTTCTCTGAATCTGCAAACTTATCATGACCCACAGAGACACAATAATGGAAATGAAACCAAATGGAAATACAGCAGAATTATGCTGGAAGAGAAGCTAAACTAAAACATTTTGACAGCACAGTTATAACATAAAAGAATGAGTCAGCTTCTCTGATTTTGTTGACAGATGTCACATCTATCTGAAGGCTATCTGCAGACAATAAGTAAGAAGAAACTGTTTCTTTTTCCCACCAGAAAACAATCATGATTTGTTTTTCGCCTAAAATAATCCTACTCAGTGCAGATATTCATCACAGTTACTCAAAATACACATTTAACCCGATGTAAAGGCTACATAAGAACAGGTATTTGAAGTTTTTCTCTCTTTAAACACAGCCTGCGACATATTTTCTCTACGGTGAAGCAGAATTATTATTTGTTTTGTTGGTCAACTGAACAATAGAAGGTTCATTCACAACTAGTCCTGTGAACTTGGATTAAGACCCAACAGTGTTATTCATGGTCTATTTTTACCTGTATGGATCACATATTAGAGAAAATTCCACAACAGTTATACAAAATACAGCATTATCTGATTGTAATACATAAAATCTTTCCACCGCGTAATTAAAAAGTCATTTTCTGTTGTCTGATTCAGTCTAATTTGTTAGTAATCTGAGTTCTTACCTGGAAGCTAAAATCCCACCACAGTTTTCTTACTTGTTCAGATTACAGATGGTTAAACTGAGGTGTCTTCAGCTCTGTTTGATTTGGTGTATTTGGCGTTGCAGTGAACTGAAGACATTTCCACAGGAGGAGAACTGATCTGTCTGTGTTCTCTGATCTCCTCATACACTCGGTTGACCTGCAGGAGGAAGATGAAGATGAAGAGGAGGAGTTTAGTTTGTTCAATCAGCTGCTTTCACAAACACTAATGAAGTTCAGGTGTCTCATATTTACTGACCTCTGAGATGTTGATGTTGTTCATCTCCACAGGTGGAACTGAAAAACAGAAAATATATCTAAGATAAGACAGAATATTATTCATCTTGTGTCAGATGTTGCTCAAAACAAACAAACAGACCATAAGAGAGACGTTTCCCAGGAACTAGAGGAACTAAACTCAAAAGTAAGACGAGAACCTGTGACTGTAATGATTAGACAAGAAATTTAATAAACCCAAACAACCACACAGTTCTTATGCATTTTTGACCGCCTGACTGTGAGGTTTGACTTGATGTGGTCAAATGTGCCAGATAAAAATAAAAGATCTGAACAGTTGTGGAAAAAAAGAGGAAATAACACCATCTCGTTCCATATTTATTTTTGATCAGTGACTACCAGCAGTTGTTTCATTACCAACTTTTATTCATCTCGATAACCAGCGAGAAAACCTGCTGGATCACTTGTTAGATAACCAACTAGATAACCTGCTGGATAGGTGAGGTTAGTTTTGATTCAGGTTCAATTTTAGGATCAGATTTAGGCTTAAATTCAAGTTTAGGTTCAAGTTTAAGTTCAGGTTCAGGTTCAGGTTTAGATTCAGTTTCAGACTGAGAATTGTGTTTATGTTTAAATTCAGGTTCAGATTCAGGTTTAAATTCAGATTCAGGTTTGTGTCATTTTCCAGGAGATGAATGTGAGTCAGTGATCAGTGATGAAGTGATGGAAGCTGTGTGTGTTTCTGCAGCTTCACCTTTAGGTTTGGTGGATCTTCTCTTCTTGCAGAAAATCATCAAAGGCATCGATAAAATGAAGATCTTGACCACCAGAATCAGACCTATGTAAAGCTGCTGATCTGCAGGAGTGTTAACAGGAGAACAGGTTGGTTTTACTCTGACACTTTAGTAAATGTGGAGCCACAAGTGTTATATATACAAGTATATTCAGAAAAATAGATTCATTACCATACGACTCATGCTACCAGCGCATAGTAGCTTCTGTATGTTTGTTCTTATATAAACCTATAAATCATTTGTGCTCTCAAAAAGTCCCATCAAAATACTTAATCTGGATTCCTGTCGGGCGATTATTTATAAGACGTACCTGGACGTGGTGGAGATGAGTCAAGCTGCTCGGAGGATTCAGTGGAGGATGATGGAAGAAACGGTGACGGTGGAGAAGTTCGGAGAGTCAAGTCTGTAAATGGTGAAAGCATATTACTCTCTATTAGCTCCACTGTTAGCGCAACTTCCTAGCTTCCCTTGTCATGTTTGTGTCTGTGCTCGTTCGTGTAATTAGCTTAACCCTCTTGCCTTTTTGTGAGATCAGCAAGTCTAGGTCTTTATTAGTTTACTCATCTGCTACTATTCCTCGCGCACTCCCCGGAACTAGTGTTTTCTGCCTCTGCACATTTATCCCATGCTCGTGGGTCTTAGAAAGAAACTCAGAATCTCACCTTCTTTGACAACAATCCTAAATCCCACTGTGGTTCTAGGAACAAAGATTTTTCCAGAGCACATCTGTAGCGTCCAGAGTCAGAAACTTCCAGCCGTTTGATGCTCACGAACATGATCGCGTTCCTCGAAGGAAAATGACCTTCTTCGTACCGAATGCTGTATCGGCCACTCTGATCGTAGTTCTTTGTTGTTTCAATCAAACGTTTCCCCCATCACATGTTTCCCTACAAAAGAACTTTCTGGATCCAGAGACGGGTAACTCGCATTTAACTGTGACGTCTTTTCCTTCCAGTCTTGTGTAGAGTGTTTCTGCATTGATGAGTCCAGTATTTCCTACCTGCAGTGCTGTTAAAAAAATGAACATCAGTAGTTCGTAATATCGTCCTGTAACACGTGCAGTCTGTTGATGATATACATGATCAGGCACAACATTATAACACTGACAGGTGACTAACAGGTGAATAACACTGACTATCTCTTCATCATGGCTGCTGTTAGTGGGTTGGATAAATTAGGCAGCAAGTGACCATTTTGTCCTCAAACTTTTTTTATCATCCATTTTTATTTCCAAATGCACATGTACTCTCAATGTATGACAAACTTTTGGTTACATTTGAACTTTTAACCCCAGTAACAACCCCCACTGTTCACCCGCCACACCCACACCAGTTGTTGGGATAGCAATTTCCGTACAGAGATCATCTACTTTGGAAGCAGGTCTTTCAAGTCTAATGTCAGTGCTTTCCACATTTGGATTGTGTTTAGTCTTGCATCATTGACTCTTGCTGATGACAGTTCTGGATAGGCAATGTCCAAAAAGCTCAAAGCCAGTGAGTACTTAGATTTCATGTGGCGGTTTCCAGCACTGGACACGTATTTATCTGTTTTTATCCTGCTTTGACACACACCACCTGCCTAAGCATTATTGCAGACCATGAACACCCTTTCATGGAAACGGTAATTCCCGAATGGCTGTGGCAACTTTCAGCAGGATAATGTACCGTGCCACAAAAGCAAAAATGGTTCAGGAGTGGTTTGAGGAGCACAACAGCACATACACAGAACACCTTCAGGGTCTAATGGAGTCCAGATACCACAGAACACCTTCAGGGTCTAGTGGGGTCCAGATACCACAGAACACCTTCAGGGTCTAGTGGAGTCCAGATACCACAGCACATCTTCAGGGTCTAGTGGGGTCCAGATACCACAGGACACCTTCAGTGTCTAGAGGAGTCCAGATACCACAGAACACCTTCAGGGTCTAATGGAGTCCAGATACCACAGGACACCTTCAGGGTCTAGTGGAGTCCCAGATACCACAGCACATCTTCAGGGTCTAGTGGAGTCCAGATACCACAGAACACCTTCAGGGTCTAGTGGGGTCCAGATACCACAGGACACCTTCAGTGTCTAGAGGAGTCCAGATACCACAGAACACCTTCAGGGTCTAATGGAGTCCAGATACCACAGGACACCTTCAGGGTCTAGTGGGTCCAGATACCACAGCACATCTTTCAGGGTCTAGTGAGTCCAGATACCACAGCACACCTTCAGGTCTAATGGAGTCCAGATACCACAGGACACTTCAGAGTCAATGGAGTCCAGATACCACAGAACACCTTCAGGTCTACAGGAGTCCAGATACCACAGGACACCTTCAGAGTCCAATGGAGTCCAGATACCACAGCACATCTTCAGGGTCTAGTGAGTCCAGATACCACAGCACATCTTCAGGGTCGAGTGGAGTCCAGATACCACAGAACACCTTCAGGGTCGAGTGGGGTCAGATACCACAGAACACCTTCAGTGTCTAGAGGAGTCCAGACAACCACAGAACACCTTCAGGGTCTACAGGAGTCCAGAACCACAGAACACCTTCAGGGTCTAGTGGGGTCGCAGATACCACAGGACACCTTCAGGGTCTAGAGGAGTCCAGATACGCACAGAAACACTTCAGGGTCTAATGGAGTCCAGATACCACAGAAACACCTTCAGGGTCTAGTGGGGTTCAAGATACCACAGGACACCTTCAGTGTCTAGAGGAGTCCAGATACCACAGAACACCTTCAGGGTCTAATGGAGTCCAGATACCACAGGACACCTTCAGGGTCTAGTGGAGTCCAGATACCACAGCACATCTTCAGGGTCTAGTGGAGTCCAGATACCACAGCACATCTTCAGGGTCTAGTGGAGTCCAGATACCACAGCACACCTTCAGGGTCTAATGGAGTCCAGATACCACAGCACATCTTCAGGGTCGAGTGGAGTCCAGATACCACAGAACACCTTCAGGGGTCTAGTGGGGTCCAGATACCACAGGACACCTTCAGGGTCTAATGGAGTCCAGATACCACAGGACACCTTCAGGGTCTAGTGGAGTCCAGATACCACAGCACATCTTCAGGGTCTAGTGGAGTCCAGATACCACAAGCGCACCTTCAGGTCTAATGGAGTCCAGATACCACAGGACACCTTCAGAGTCCAATGGAGTCCAGATACCACAGGAACACCTTCAGGGTCTACAGGAGTCCAGATACCACAGGACACCTTCAGAGTCCAATGGAGTCCAGCCCTCAACAGGTCAACAAAAAGGGGGACTAGTACAATATTTGGTAGGAGGTCATAAGTTATACCTGATCGGTGTATTTTGTAATTAAATTGAAGGTTTTCTTTTTAAGTTTTTGTCTTTTATTGACGATATAGTTGTTTTTTCATGAACTTAATTCAAAACACAATTTGTATCTTTCAGTTATAGGTACAGTCACTCTTTGTGTCATATAAGGTCAAGAGTTGTTGAACTGTTGATTTCTTCATCTGCTGACTTCTTCTTCTGATGTTAAATTAAGTTTTTGAATGTGTTGTTTCACAACCACAGCTGCTCTTGGTTGTTTACTGTAATTGTGCAATTATGTTCCTCTTCAGGTTCTTTTGAAAATGATGAAAAAAAACTATTGTTGCTTCATCAGTTCTGCATTCTGTTAACCAGTGCCATTACACTTAATGTTTTATCAAACTGCAAAAAAGGGCCCTGATTCTGTCTACCTTTAAACATGTTCACCTCTGTGACTCTAAATTATTTCTAGATATATCTGACAGTTTCCTGTGTTTCCTGTGTTTGTGTCAAAGCAACAGAAATACAGAGTCGACATACAACAAAAGTACTTATTTCTTTCAGCCGTACAAAAGGTGAATATTGGAAGGCAGATTTAACAAAAATCCAAGAATAATTAATTCTGGAGGGGAAAATGAAGAGAAATTAATAAAAACATGCAATTTGCAGACTGATGGGTTAATTTTGCTCTTTTTTTAAAGTTTGTACAAACTCTAATGTTTTTACTAGTTTGTATATACTTTGAAAGTTTTTTTTTTTGGCCTTTTGTTGGCTTTATTTGATAGGTAGAGTCAAGAGACAGACAAGAAAGCAGGGAGAAGACATACAGTCAACGACCATAAGCTGGAATACTGGCTGCAGCGTACATAGGTCACTCGCTCAACCAGTTGAGGTATCTGGGCACCCCGGTTTATATGTTGAGATGTTAACTTCCAATAAACTGCATGTTCCAGTGACTCATATCCAACTGTTATCTTCATGTTTAACTACAGAAACCAACAACATAGAGCAGAGTTCTCACTTTTAACTGTTCAATGAGGTGCAAAACTTCCTGATCAACTCTAAAGAAATGAAGAAAAATAAGTGTGAGAAGATGAACAATGAACAGAAACCAGAAGTGACTGAACTCACCGATGAAGAGGAAACAGAAAAAAGTGTGGAAGACTTTCATGTTGAGGCTCTGATGCTTTAATGCTGCTTCTCTTCTTTCTTCTCAAGGCAAAACTGGTCCTGGGGGAGGGACCAGACAAAGAGCGATTCACAAAATCCTTATGACAGTAAAGAAAAGGAAAGCTCAAGAAACTGGAGCCTCTCCCTGTAGCCAGGTCGGGGGGGAGGTGACCAGAGAGCACCTGGTGGCCAAGCCTTGGTGGGCCCATCACTCACTGGGCAGGAAATTAGGGTCGAGTGCTATGCCCGCCAAGCAGTAAGCAGGAGGTGACATAGAC